>NC_060138.1:152494266-152797296 GCF_021461385.2 Schistocerca piceifrons | reverse complement strand
TCTTCTTCTGTTTTGTTTACCTTCTCTTCAAAGGGTAATGTACCCCCCCCCCCCCCCCCCCTGCTTCTTCAGACTCAAAATCTAATATATAAAACAGCTTCAAACTTATGAATACTTGAAGTATGGTTTTAACGTGTTAAACATTTGACATTAAGCATGTAAAATGTGTATGGCTGATGACATTGTAGTTTTTCAAGCATTTCAGTGTTGATGACCTCATATTTTTTATACAGATTGCTGTACAGTGATATAATTTTGCAGGTAAATTGAGTAATTTATGTGGATACTGTTGACAAAATCAGTTGTGAATAGGATTAGTAGTAAAAATATAATAAATTAAAATGTCATGCCCGATGCTGAAATTTGACTGTGTGAACAGAGAAAAATGTAGCAAGTGATAAACCTTTTTCTTTTCTTTATTTTATGTTCATATCAAATTAAAAAAAAAAAAAAAAAAAAAGTTTTGACTATGTTTGAAATTACGTATAAAGATTTTTGGAAGTTGCTAAGTCAACAAATTCTCATATACTGGATGAATATAATCAGGGTAATTTGCACGCCACAAGTTACGCTGCCTCAAGATATATACACAGCTTTTAATTTTAATACTTGTGTTAATGTGTTAAACCTTTAAGCCAGGATTATACCTCATAGTGAGCAGATTGTGACAGCATTTTAAATTTGGTCAGTAATTATATTAAGGGGACTGGCCCGTGAATACCAGGGGAAACCTTGAAAAAATTGTCAGTTTTCTAAACCATGTAACTCAAAGAATAAGATTTGTAAGCCTATATAATGCTTACCATCTTTCAAAACATCTTTTCACATCATTTTTATGTATGAACCACAGCTTAAGCTCTCACACTTTTTTTAATTGTATTTTTTTGTTGCAAGTGAAATAAACCTTGCTAATTATTTATGTATGTAATATGTACACATTATTCAAAATGCAAACAAAATAGAAGGTTTATTTTTTCCTGTAAGTTCTTTACACTATTACCTTTAAAGCAGACTACTGAAAAGGTGGTGCTGTCATAAATTGTGGTACAAAAAATTTTAAGTATGATTATCAAAAATTTTGGAAATGAATTCAGGGTTTTTCTTCAAAAAAGCATTTTATTTTCAAAGTTAAGTCATAAGGGCAGTCTACTTTTTAGTTATGAATGTTTTAAGACAATATACAAAATTTCAGCTCTCTATCTTTGATAGTTTTTAGCCAAAGTGTATCATAACATGAAATAATTTAACTTCCAGGAAATTCAAGTTAAAGCTAAAAGTTGCTTTTTCTATTAAACTTGCATTAATGCATCCCAGGTCCATATTCATCTTGTTTCCTGTGTTGCTCTTCCTCCCATCTCTTTTTCAAACTTTTTCCTCTTATTCTTGCTTGTTTGGTGGCTGCCAACACTGATTTTTCTGCGTCGAAGGGCCTCCTTCGGTCAGTGGCTATTAAGAGCTCTATGCATATTTAGTCCATCAGGCACTCCCAACAGTTCCACAACATTGTGCCTTGACACTGCACAATTAGTCCACAAGGCACTCCCATCAGTTCCACAACATTAAGCTTTGATACTCCACCGTCATTGAAATATAGAACAGCATCTAGCACACCTATTTTCAAAGTATTTAGTCCTACTAGAACAGTTTTTGGTGTCCGTTTCCATATACAGTTGTTGAAACTTTCATTTGGATTTTGAGTCCTACTGTGTAAACATTTCTCTCATAATCTTGTGTCACTAAGATCCCCATATACTAGGTTTCATAACTTCCATTACAGCAAATGGCAAAGAATGCGTATGGCTGTAGGTCTCATCTTGAATAACAGCCCTCTGGTAGCCACACCATGAATCGCTGCCAGGTGGGGCAGTGTGCATGACATAGGTTGTCATCTGTGGAGAATTTATGAAAGAAGGTAACCCATACTGTCTTTTTCATTCCCTCAAGGTCATTTATTTTGTCATGTGGCTTGTCCATAATAATGCTGCAACCTGTCTATTTCTTTGTCTGTAAGCCGACTACGTCCATTAATGCACTTACCATCAATTAATTTCTTTCCCTTCAAATTGCTCTACAGGTTGCTCAATCTTGTACCTAACCTATTATGGACATGCCAACACATTCCATTTTTTCAATTTTTATGTCAGCCTAGGGTTTGGATTCACAAACTCCTTGGTATCCTTTAGAGTCTCCATCTCCCAGTTAAGATGTATACATCACACCATATTTCTCCACTGACGTGAGAACTATCTTCACAACATCTTCAGATTCCATCCCTCCACTATAACCACTAAAATTAATCAAACATTTATGATTTCCAGTTCCACTAGTACAGCCACGACAGTACTTCGTAATATATTCCATTGTCCAAGGAGGTACCTGTCACTACACCTTTTAGGGAACTATGGCCTCTTCGCTCCCAGGATGCATCCAGAGGTGCAGACATACATGTATTACTGCCATTCATGTCCACACTTTCCTGAACAGCATTTTCCATACTATCATTTGCTACTTTTTCCAAAGCCTGTAGAATAATTTTATTGTACCTGTCAAACTTTGTAGGGGGAGGTAAGTCCATAAGAGCACAGAAAATTTCTGCACTTCTGTATCCTTTGCCTCTACACCTCATAGCATAATCAAGTTTAATATTTGTGTTATACACTCTCTGTTTAGTTATGCCACAAGTATAGCCAAATTTACTTAAATCACAAAAATAACAAACAATTCTTAATTTTGATGCACAACCTCTTCTAGCACGTATCTCCTCAACTACCTTCACGCCACTATTGCCACATTCCTTACACTGCAAAGCTTTATTTATTAGTTCAGATAAAGCAGAGAGTTGAACAATAACACAACCTGAATCAATAGTTGGCATCTTTATATTATCAGCATTAATATTGCCAAGCACATTGTCCAAATATTTCAGTTTTAACTTTGAAGCACTTGGAGTAGTTGAAGCTGGGAGTAGTTGAAACTGATTTTTAAGTGTTGTATCACATTGTATTTCAGTATTAGCAGAGCTAATCTGTTTGGTGAACCGATTTCCATAAAATTTTCGTTGTTTAACACCAAACTTCTTAATTCTTCCCATTGCTTTCAAGTGGAATAAGAAACTCATGCATACAATTACTTCGCTGTAAACAAAATATTTGCACCAAAAAAAACAGAAAACTTACTAAACTCTCTGTAGAAACAAAAACTAACTGTAAAGCTTTCACAGGTTAGCCAACTTAAGGGACTAAAAAGCCATAAAAAAGAAACAAATGGGAGCAAAACTTTATTTTTAACAGAGCTGACCGTGTGCCGTGGGAATGTCGTGATGCGTGCTGCCACTTTTAAATTCCTTTAATTTTGGTACTTTCTGTGCTCCATTTTCCTGAAAGTAAACTTTTTCTAGTTCAGAAAACAACAGAAAATTTCTTAAGACAAAAGTGTAAAAATTGATTGTACTGACAGTTATTCACATACAAGCCCCCTTAAACATTGAAAATTAAATTTTTGTTACCCATGAAACCCTTGCCATTTATGTGTGTAAAATTCAGTGTGCAAAACATATCCTGTTGTTGAATCACATAGGATAAGCAGTTTTATGCGAAATTTGTCAGGTTTGTTTTTTATATCTGCACTGAAAATGACACTTTCTCTAAAACTACAAACACTTTTGGCAATTGTACGAGTTTTCCTCGTGTAAAAATGATACTAGAAAAGTAAATGGTTCAGAGAGAGTCTTATTTTATGCAGGAGATTGTGGCTAGTTTCATTTCTTGGGATGTATGATGGATTACTACTTACATGCAATCAAGAGAGAGAGTTGCAAAAAATATATTCCTAGCCAAATCTGAAACTGGAAACAGAGGGGTGACAGAGTTATTGTAAACCAGCAACTACACAGTCTTTTTATTTACTTCTTTTACTTGGCATATGTTGGATATAACAGTGAAGAACAAACACAGTTTATAAAGTTTTGTCTCAGTCTATGCGGTTCAGATGCTTGAGAGTTTCATGTTATTTAATCTACAATGGATTTTGCAGACTTGTTGGTTTCTGCCTTTATCATTGATTCAGGGGGAAATAGAAGTGGTAAAAGGACTGCTACTGCCAATCACTTCTGTTAGTCACAAACTTACTAAGATGATTTGAGGCAGCAATGATTCCTTATCAAATTTGATCCATCCTAATGAGAAGTATATCTTCTCATGCATGGTGGTTCTACAGTTGGTAATAGATTTGTAGTATTATCTGATTCATTAAGAACTACATTATCCAACATTTTAGGTGGAATATAATCTGGTAATTGTATGAAAGTGTAAATTATGTAGCTTCTTTCCCAAGTAAAATCATGTAAAACTATGGTAATGTTGTAGTAATGTTATTTCCATACCTTAGCCTGATTCATAAGTGGTAGTGGCAGTGTCCTGCGGTTGGCAGGAAAGAACTAACAGTCACTGTGAACACACTTTATTATAATTAAAGAAAAACGCCTTCTTGTCATACACTAAGTGTTAAACACAAGAACAAACAGAAAGAAACCTCACAACTCTTGTGGAGGCAAACCAGATAAGGAAACAAGACAATGGAAGAAAATACTGACCAAAATCTACACTAAAAAATACAATGTGCTACTACAGTGCTACGGCGAGTGAATACAATGCTAGGGCCGGCATAAGTCTTGGCCGTAGCTGTTCCAAGCGGTTGGTAAACACTGCTAGTCTGATGGTCTAACCGTGCTTATAAAGCCAGGTCGGCAGAACGCTACATGATTCATATAAGTTTCGATTGGTGTAACACTGTCACATGTTGTCTGGTGATGTAGTTCCATGTTTATTTGGAAAGTCTGTTATTGTTTCTGTCCACTGGCGATGTTTCTCTCCGCGCTCCTGAAAGGGGGTTGGCAACCCACCTTGCGTGTCAGTTGTGTAGACCCTCTAACAATAAGGGTTGCTAGGACAAGAAAGTTCTCCTGGGACGCACAGTTCCAGCTGGTTCATTCATAATAATAATATAACAACAATGGTTTATTTGTCCATAATAACTTTTACAGTCGTGGACATGGTCAGTCTCAGTCAGTACATACATGAACAATAATAATAGTTTAGTAGTAGAAATAAAGTACGTTCAACATTAAAAATCCTTGATGGAGTACAAACATTTAGCAATTAACAGCTGCTTTAATTTTATTTTAAATATGTTTCCTTTTAACATTTTTATGGTATTTGGCAGTCTGTTGTAAAAAAAATCTTCCAGCAGAAAATGGATTATGATCGGTTGCTTTTTTATTTCTGAATTTTATGTGGTAATCCTCTTTCTTCCTTGTATTATAACTGTGGATATAACTATTTATTATATTGTGCTCCATATTTTCTTTTACAAACAGTATAGTCCTTAGAACATATAATGAATACCCTGTTGGTATATTATACTTAATGAAGTATTCTCTACAGGATTGTCGTTTACTAATATTCGCTAATATCCTAATTGCTCTCTTCTGGGCTCTAAAAGCCATATCCATGTATACCGTTGGTGCCCCGCCCCAAATCTCAGTACCATATTATAGGTGGGAGTGTATTATACCAAAATAGATTTGTCTTAAGACTGGTGACGCTATTATGCTAGAAAGGCGTTTTAGCAGGTAGGTATTACACGAGATTTTTTTACACATGTAGCTGAGGTGCTCCTTCCATGTAAGATGTTCATCAGCTATAATACCCAGGAATTTATGTTTATCAATTGTTTCAATTGATAACTCTGGCTCAGTATCCACTTGTCTTGATTTGTAATTTAGCATAAACTCCATTAGAATTATCTTTTCCTTATTTAGTGCCAATTTATTTTTAGTCATATATTCTGTGATGAGGCTGGTATTCTTCATATTATTTTGCACTGCTAGCTGTTTTGTAGGGCCCCAGCTTATGAAGAAGGTGTCATCAGCATAATTCACAAGGTCTGCATTTTTTGGAATTATTATATCATTGATGTACACAATGAACAGAAAAGGCCCAATAGTACTTCCCTGAGGGACTCCACAGTTAAGAATTTTATAAGATGATTTTATTGTTTGTATAAGTCCTCCGGTTGTATGATACAACTTAACACCTGTCAGCAAGGTATGATCTTAACAAATCTAATGCCACTCCTCTGACCCCATAAGTTTCTAACTTATGTAGAAGAATGGAGTGATTTACAGTATCAAAAGCCTTAGATAGGTCTAGAAAGGTGCCAATAACTTCGTTTCCATCATCAAGTTTATTCAATACTGCTTGAATAAATGTGGCTATGGCTGTTATTGTAGACTTGCCCTTACTGAAACCGTGTTGAGAACTTTTTAATATATTGTACTTAGAGAAAAATGATTCCATTTGATCAAGAAATAGCCTTTCCAACAACTTACTAAGTTCTGATGTCAATTAAATAGGCCTATAATTTTGTACATCAGTAGTTTTTCCCTTTTTATGCACTGGTCTTATTTCAGTGACTTTTAACAAGGCAGGAAATGACCCCTGACTGAAAGAGCTGGTTATTAAATGTTGCAGTGGCTTCATTAACTTATTACTGCATTATTTCAGAAATTTGGCTGAGATGTCATCCCAGCCACTGGATGTACTTGCTTTTAAGTTGGAAATGGTTCTCAGGATTTCCTGTTCTGTAACGCACCTCAGGAAGAACGAATTACTGACATTACTGGGATTTAGCACCTGTGGTGGGTTGATCACATCCTCCTTACTCATCTTACTAAATTGATCTATGAATCTCTCACATACTTCTTTTGGGTCATTAACCAACTTTTCATTGCCCCTTATTATTATGTTGTTACACAATGCCTTGTCATTCCCCCCACTTTCCTTCTTTACTATATTCCACGCTGTTTTGCTATCATTACAGGATTGACTCATCTGCTCTGCATACTTCTGTGCCTTTAATGTCTTAAGTGCTTCCCTATAGGTTTTTCTACAGGCTTTGTATTTAGACTGAGAGTACTGCAGTTTGGTGTCTTTAAAAAGAATATATAGATCATTCATGTCATTCTTTAATTTCATCACCTTATGGGGGAGTTTAAGATTCCTGGAACTGTCAGTTTTCTGTAGTGTTTGACCCTTTGGCATACTTGATTTAGACAATGGGTTAATGTTGTATAAAATATTTCCCACTTTTCATTAATGTCTTCTGTTGCATATAGGCCTACCTGATACCAGTTTGTGTGTGCCAGTTTTTCCTTTAATGCATGGTAGTCAAGCTTTCTTTTATAAGTAAATTGTTACTTATGAGATACTATTTCTTTGTCAGTGTGAAGCTCTAAGACTAATGCACTATGATCCGAAATGTGGTTCTCAACAGTTCCAACTACAAGGTCTTCCTTATTTAAGTTTGTAATAACATGGTCAATACATGTCTGAGAGTCACCTGTAATTCTTGTTGGTGTTGAATTCACGTTGTTGTAATTATAGGACTGTAATATATCAATATATCTAACAAGGGAACCTCCCCATCGCACCCCCCTCAGATTTAGTTATAAGTTGGCACAGTGGATAGGCCTTGAAGAACTGAACACAGATCAATTGAGAAAACAGGAAGAAATTGTGTGGAACTGTGAAAAAATAAGCAAAATATACAAAATTAGTAGTTCATGGGAAGATAGGCAACATCAAGGACACCAGAGACGCAGGAGCGCCGTGGTCTCGTGGTAACGTGAGCAGCTGCGAAACGGAAGGTCCTTGGTTCAGATCTTCCATCGAGTGAAAATTTTAATTTTTTATTTTCAGTTTATGTGACAAACTTTTATGTTTTCATCACTTTTTTGGGAGTGATTATCGCATTCACAAGAAAACCTAAATCGGGCAAGGTAGAAGAATCTTTTTACCCATTCGCCAAGTGTACAAGTTAGGTGGGTCGACAACATATTCCTGTCATGTGATGCACATGCCGTCACCAGTGTCGTATAGAATATATCAGATGTGTTTTCCTGTGGAGGAATCGGTTGACCTATGACCTTGCGATCAAATGTTTTCGGTTCCCATTGGAGAGGCACGTCCTTTCGTCTACTAATCGCACAGTTTTGCGATGCGGTCGCAAAACACAGACACTAAACTTATTACAGTGAACAGAGACGTCAATGAATGAACGGGCAGATAATAACTATGCAAAAATAAAGAAAGTAAAATTTTCACTCGAGGCAAGACTTGAACCAAGGACCTCTCCTTCTGCAGCTGCTCACGCTACCACGGGACCACGGCGCTCCCGAGCTGCCGGTCTCCATGATGTTGCCTATATGGCCCATAGACTACTCAGTTTGTATATTTTGCTTATTTTTTCACAGTTCCACACAACTTCTTCCTGTTTTCTCAATTGATCTGTGTTCAGTTTATCAAGGCCTATCCACTGTGCCAACTTATAACTAAACCTGAGGGGGGTGCGATGGGGAGGTTCCCTTGTAAGGTAACTTACACTATTAGTTAAGGAGTCAATGTTCACATCCCCTACTATTATAGTCTCTTTTTTTATGAGGTGAGAGTTTATCAATTAGTTCCTCTAAATGGCAAAAGAATTCTTCCATGTTACTGTTAGGGGATCTGTACAGGCTAGCTATTATTAAACTGCTATATCTGAGCTTTATTCTTATGGCAGCTATTTCAAAGACCATCTCACATGAAAGTTTATCTATCCAATCAATTTTTTTCGCATTGGACATTATTTTTGACATAAATACCAGCACCACCACCTTTATGTTGTTCCCTACAATAGACACTGACAATTTTATAATTACTTAAATTAATGCTGCATAATTCTTCAGTTTTGCACCCTAGTTCATTCACAAGGTAAATATGAGGGCTACTAACACTTAGAAATTCGTCAATTTGTTCAATTTTATTGGTAATATACTGGACATTTTGCAATATTATTTTGATTTTACTGTGATTTGCGATGTTGTCAAGTACTTCGCCTTCACCTATGTATGGTGAAGGCTGAGTTAGTCTAAAAAAGTTTCTGTCAGACGTCTTTCAGTTGTGAACAAACTGTTTTTATATATTAAGTTTTTCAGTTCGATTCTTTCTTTTATCATTAAATTTAATTTTTCACACAAATAGCATTTACCTGCATAATTTAATTGCAATCCGTGGGATGTGTGTTGACCTCTATCCAACTTTCCTATATCTAGAAGAGAACAATTTCCATAGTTTGAACATAGTGTCTTAATTCTAATATTTGTTTTTCGTATTTCCTTGTTTACGCACGAGTTGTAGATCAGATCGTGCCGATGCGGAACAGTAGCGACAATTGTATTTTTCTGCTTATTTTCTTCAAGGAAGTTCTTCAGGGCTTCAATGCAGATATCAGCTTCATTTCTTCCCACGTCGTTTGCACCACTTACACAAAATATAAAGTCGTTGCTACGCAGCATTTTTCCTTTTAGGTCGGCGTCTTCTATGATGTTTTTTGTTTTCGCGCCGGGTTTCAAAATACTACTCACTTGAAGATGATTGCTTGTGTCAGTTAGGATTTCCGCGACATTTCTTCCATGACTGTCTGAAAGTAAAAGCACATTGCACTTCAGAGTTTGTTTCATACTACAAGAATTATAATCTTCTTTATCCAAACAGTCACAAACTTTGCCATATTTCTTATTAAAAACATATGAGGGAATTGTGAGGGGAAGAGGGGCATAGTGACCACATGAGTGTACTATGCATCGGTGCAACATTTTTGATGATTTCAGGTAGGGAGTAGGAAAAGATGATTAAGACTCAAGGAGCACAGATTGCAAAAGGGAGGTTAGATCCTCACATGTTTCTATTCAGAAAAATGTATTTCTAGGTGAAAACTCGTGTTTTTAATTTTAATTGTTTCTTCATTTGCTTGAAGTTGTTTATGACAGTAATAAAGGATATGAAAATTGACTTGTACATATGATTATTTATAACATTGGCCTCATCTTGAGATCCTGAGTGAGGTTTCCCATACTTTCCGTAACTTTTCATACGATTTGTTCTATAATGCCATAGGAAATCACATTCTTTGACTATGTCCAAATGAGCTAGTACTCTGCCATTGATGACTGTCATGTTAAGATGAGATTAATTCTATTGGTGTTCTCCCTCCATGAAAATTCAGTTTCCTAACCACTATGCCATCTTATTTGTTTGGTGGTGCTGTAGGCTTTGTGCATAGCTATGTTGAAAGTGGACAACCCGCAGTATGTTCAGGTGGAAACGAACATCAGAAACAAAACAGTGATATAAAAATAACCAAGAAAATAAAGAAAAAGTGTATATAGAAATGAAGTAACTGGAATAAAAGAAAACTGTATATAATTTAAGAACAAAGTGTAAAAATAAACATACACAGAGTGAACCAGAAGTCCATTGATAAAGTTTCAGAGGTTGTAATAGGGACCAAACAAGAAACAAGTCCAGTAAACAGAGACTCTTAAATGTATACCTTAATAGCTATCAGCTCTACTTCACCTTCACTACTGTGAGAGACATATCTTGTACTGAAAGCTCTTTGCTTTTCATATTTTTAGAGACGGTAGTAGTAGAGGGGGAGGGGTGTGTTTGAGAGAGAGAGAGAGAGAGAGAGAGGTGGGGGGGGGGGCATGGGCTGTGCATACCATTATATGTATGAACACTTGTTCATCTATGCTGCTGTGAAACACATCTCTTCTACGGAACTAGTCCTCATTGTGCGTAAAGTATGTATTTTAGAGCCTATACTTACTGGGCATTTTTTCCTTGTTTTGATCCATATTACATCCTCCCAAAATATGGAAAGCAAAGAACTTGCAGTAGAAGTTAGATATTTCATAGTATCAAAGATGAACGAGTGCTCATAGCTCTTAAGATACACATTTTAGAGATTTACTTGACTTTTTTCTTGTTTTGGTTCATTCTTGTGATAATTTGTCAGTGGAGTTCTGGTTCACTCTGTATATGGCATGGTAAATATTTGTAAGTGGATAGATATTTGAAACAAATGAAAGAGGAGAGATAAAATGAGAAGTATTAAGAGGAAAAGAGAAGACAAAATTAGGATGTGTAGGAGATGAAATATCGTATAAATGCTAGTCTTTGTCTAGGTACTCCCTTTCTTTGAACCTTTGCCAGCTAAACTTTTTTTTATCTCTTTCTTACTTTTGACTTCCAACATGGATCTTTCGCATCCCTCTTGTGTAGGGTCTTGTGTACTATGTAAAAGTGTCCTGTCACTAGTGCCACTGTTCGCACATTATCATTTTATTCTTGTAATCATAGATAAATATATTTCTGGTTTTAAAAGCTAGAAATGTTATTGGTGTAGGTGATATGTTTCAGTTGGATTGTATTAATGTGGATGCTTTTTATTCGTATGAATACATTTTTGCTAAGTTTTGTTACTCAAGAAAATCTTGAAATGTCTTCCTTAAATATTAACTGTATATTTACTTACTAGAAAAATATTCTACAGTAAATATATCACTACTTAATAACCGAATTATATTTTGATGTTTTATCACATGGAGTCCTTATGTCTAAAGAGAACTCACATTGAAAAATCAATGAACAAATTTTCCTTAATTTTTTGTACACAATTGTTAGAGAGACAAGTAATTTTGTTTGCTAATATTGCAGATATTGCAACCGGAATTTTTCATTAAAACATGTAGACAATTTAGTATTGAAAATGACTAAAGGTCAAAAAAATATATATATTTTTGGAATTTGTAAGGCTGTAGTTCCTGCATCTCATTGCTGGTGCTTGACCAAAAGTAAAAATTTCAAACTCAAAAGTTAGAGGTGTACAGAAAATTTTGTAACTTTTATATTCACATGGGGAAACAATCTTCTACAATTGTTCAGCTAAATGGCTGTTTCCTGCAAATTAAATTTTATGAATGTAATAAACTCAGTTTTTGTAAGTAAGTAATTTATAGAAGAATACTATTTTTGCGCCATTAGATGCTGTATCTTTTTGTAAAATTATTACAAGATTTGTTTGTGCTGTGTCATGTTTAGTGCATACTTCTCAGATGAAGACTCAACAGACAGTCAGATATTGTATTTCATTTTATGGCTGAATTGTGCGAAAAGATCCATTGTTATTGAAAGAAGGTTAAAACAAATTATATTTAACATACATCATTTAACATAAATAGTAATATTCATAAATGAAGGCAACCCAAGCAAAGAAGGGCAAGTTTGGTCATTTCAGTTGTGCGCTCCAGAAATCTGGCAATATCTGTTATTGGACCACTCTCTACTGCATCATGCTTGAAGTAAGTGTGTTCTATAAATGATTTCTCTTACTTGTTTTATGGAGGACAATTTCCCAAGTAACGTGGATTTATTTATTTATTTTTTTAAAGTTCACACTGCCAGTTACCTTAGAAACAAAGTCGTAAAATATCTGGGCACTCATTGACTGCCAGTGTGTGCATCACATCAGACACACGAAATGAGTATGAACTCATTTCCCTTTGTTTGCGAATTCTACTATAAGTTTTTCATTATCACCATATGACAATTTTGGTACATACAAAAAGCAGACTTGATTGAGGCACTAGGATAGTTATAGTGTTCTATTAACTTGGTGATGAGAAAATACTGCAGAAATCGCAACAGAAAATTAGTACTTAATGAGGAAGATATTCAATCCCATTGTGTTGAGCATAAATATTTGTTAGTCCTTTCTTTCCATTTCTAGCATTTCTTTTTACCGAAATTGTTGATTGAGTATCATGTTACATGCCTTATGCTTCTTCTCATTCCTTCATGTTATATGCCTTATGCTTCTTCTCATTTTTTGAATTTACATATTGGATATTTACAGCATTTTAACCAGCAGCATACCACAACTAAATAAAAAAAAGTAATATTACTTGTAGCATCATATCAAGACACAATTATGGTTTGCCTTTAATAGCTGTAGGTTAACCTGTCCCATATTATATAACACACACACACACACACACACACACACACACACACACACACACGCACACGCGCGCGCGCACACGCACACGCACACGCACACGCACACGCACACGCACACGCACACGCACACGCACACGCACACACGCAGAGACAGAGAGAGAGAATGAATTTTGCAACCCTGGCTACCAGTTTCTTATTGGTCTGAGCAACAGAGTTAAACATAGGAGTTGTAGCCACAGGAAGTTTACCCAGTGACTTCGTGATTCTTCAGCATAAGTGCAGGAACAGTCCATTATTATTTATTGATGATGGCCCACCAATGACAGCCACAAGGATTTTACCCAATAATGCCACTTCTTCAGGAATAAGCACAGGAAAACTCCTTTTTATAAGAGACTGAAAAGCTGCTCTTTGACAGAGTTCAGCTAACCATGAACAGTACAAGATTCTGAGGGAGATCCAAGCATAGGGATCAAAAAATACGCCATGTAGAAAAATATGTGCCCTAACATCCAGAAGTTTTTACCTTCAATAAGAATACAGCCTGTTGATTGATGTGAGAAGGAGACTTTGTTTCTACTATGAGGAATACCTAAGGTTATGTTGGCCTGTCTGCCTTGTAGCAGGTTTTGACTGCATAGCCCTCCATGCTTCTTTGTCTTCTGTGTTCCTCTTCATTCTTTGGTACCGTCCATGTGGCCTGCTGACATCATCCAGCATCTGGAACCTTCATCTGCCCTTCCCTCCCTTTCCCGGAATGAAACCTTCAATTGCCTCTACTAGAGGGCAATCTCTTCTCAGATTGTGGCCTATCCAGTTTAGTTTCCTGTTCTTCACCATCAGCAGCATCCTCCGTTCTTCTCCAACTCTCCTCAGTAATTCTTCATTCCAGACTTTATCAGTCCAGCTGATCTTCTCCGTTCTACGCCATATCCACATTCCACAAGCTTCAATTCTCTTCTCATCCTGCTTTCTCAAAGTCCATGTTTATACTCCATACAAGGCCACACTCCATATTAAGCACTTAACCAGTTGCTTCCTTGATTCCGTGTTTAAACAACTAGTTAGCTGTCTTTTCTGCTTTGGAAATGCCTCTTTTGCCAGAGCCATTCTCACTTTGATATCTTGTTGGCAATCCATGTTTTCTGCAATCCAACTTCCCAGATACTTGAATACTCGTACCTGTTCTATGTTTATTCAACAGTGAACAGAAATTAGACCCTACATCACTCCTCTCTGGCCAGAAGTGCCTGAAGCCAGAGACAGGGAGAAGTTATTCACTGTGGTACTCAGTTTAAGTAAAATCATGTCTAGGTGCCTGTGGCAAGCAGAGTCAGCAGCAAACAGCGAAGTCACCAATAACCATGTTGCAGACATTCTAGTGTTGCTAGCTCTCTGGCCTCCAGCCTACTCCAAGTGCTTGATTCATTTTTTTTCTCCGCTGAATATAGCTAGCCTCTTAAGTCATTGGTCCTTGCTTTTTGGCCTCCTTTCCCTTCTGACCTTCCCTACCTAAGCAGTTTCCTCAGGTTGTCTAGAGAGAGAGAGAGAGAGAGAGAGGGGGGGGGGGGCTCTAACTAGTGGTTGCTGATGAGGTAATGCAAATACCTCTTGCCTTCATTGGCCATCAGCAGTTGTATGGAGTTCCCTTCTAACCTCTCATTCCTTTGCTGTCTTATCTTTAGCTCCTTTGTCACATTTACAATGCTAGTCCAGCATCTCCTCTACTCTAGGACCATATGGTTATTTCTGTATATTATTTTCTATCAGCCCATGTCATGAAAAAAGCACACTATTTAAAAGATGCACCAAATCTACAGTTTTGATGTAACAGATACCATACTTTACATGAAATTAACACATTTACTGTTAAGTCCTTTGTATTAACATTTATTGGGTTTATAAAAATAAATGTACAAAATTTCACAATTCTAACCTTCATAGATTCTAAGAAAAGGTACGTAAATGTTAAAAAACATCATTTTTAGAAAATGCAGTTTAAGTTGAACCTAACATTTTTTCTTATGCCATCTCTTCGGAAGGTCCCAGATTTGTACACAGCAACCTCTTTCCCTTCAAGACTTCCCTTCTGGTTTCTTAGTTTCCATATTCTTTCCTATACTAAGTCTTCAGCTGATATTTGATGTGCAGAGAGGTGCAGTAAAGTTATTTTTCTCAAGATGTCTTGAGTGAAATTTCCTATCTTCAAGCCCATTTTCTCTAATACTTTCAGGCTCCCTATGTTGCCATCATTAAATATGAGAACTGCATCATAAGTTGCAATTCTGACAACTGTAGCAGATGAAAATGTGGTTTTAGGGCATTGTTTCCACATAGGTGAATTTAGAGACTCATTTGGATTCTGGTTTTTTCCATGAACACTTTTTTTAGAAGTTCAGGATCAGCCAGAAACCTGTAAGTGTGCTATCCTGTGCAAGTTTGTTTGAAAGTAATCTTCAAAATGGTTGTTCACTGAGCTAGTATTGAAGTGTTGCTTCAAAAAGTGGGCATGGCAGGAAAATCGCCTCACATATTTAATTATTTTTCAGGCACTTTGTTGTGATTTCATCAGTGAAACTTTGGGAACTTACTGTACATCACTAATAAATAAAAAATAAATTGAAAATGGACATTTTGGCCAATTTAATGATGTTCCCTCTTATTTCATTATCAACACCAGCTGTTAAAATTCACGACATCTGGCAGTCCCTGCAATGCCTTCTCTGGTTGAATAAACATTTGGATGCATTCTTTCTCATGCTTGCTGACAACAGGCCCTGTGTCTCCATTCATGCTCAGGTGCAACACTACAGAGCCACACCTGCTTCTCTGACTAAACCCAGAGTGTATCATTCTGTTTAACATTCTCAGGATTTGATAGAACAACAGTGGAATCTGTTCTTTTAGAATACGAATTCTAATTAAATATGCCTTTGACAAGTAGAACTAGTTGCACAATGGTTAAGTCGTGTACCTGTGCTGCAACCAGTACAAACCTTTCCTCTAAGCATTCACCAAACTCTGATCTCTTTCTGGCCCACTGTCCTTGAGTATTAGACTATTTTCCCTTTCTGTCCGTACTGTCTTAGCAGTGTCCTAGTCTTGTGTGAAGAAATAGAGATTCTTTAATTTATGTAGGTAGCTGATGAGTTGGTGTTAGAACATCTTGCTTTCATTAGTTTTTGGTGACATGATGAAGTCACTGTCATAAACCTTTACCCATCTCCCTCACACCTTACAAACTCTTCCACACCCAGAAGTGCCCTACATTTACATACATTCACTGCAAGTCGTCATATGGTGCGTGGAGAAGGGTACCATGTACCACTACTAGTCATTTCCTTTCCTGTTCCACTCGCAGATAGAGCCAGCGAAGTCTATGTGCCTCTGTACAAGCCCTAATCTCTTTGATGGTCCTTACTCGAAATTTTGCGTTTCCAGCAGTAGACTCATTCTGCAGTCAGCCTCAGATGCAATTTTCTCAATAATGCTCCTTGAAAAGAACATTGCCTTCCCTCCAGTAATTTCCTTTTGAGCTCCTGAGACATCTCCGTAACACTTGTGTGTTGGTTGAACATGTTGGTGACAAATTCTGGAATTTTTCGATGTCTTCCTTTAATATGAACTGTTGTGGATCCCAAACACTCAAACATTGCTCAACAGTGTGTTGCACTAGTGTCTTATATGCGGCCTCCTTTACAGATGAACCACACTTCCCCAAAATTTTCTCAGTAAACTGAAATCATCTGTCACCTTCCCTATTACAGTCCTTACATGCTCATTCTGTTTCATATTGCTTTGCAACGTTATGCCTAGATATTTATTAAACATGACCATGTCAAGCAGCACACTACTAATGCTGTACTTAAACATTATGAGCTCTAGGGCTTAACCTGGTACTGTCCATACATGTACTTCTGCTTGTTATGTTGTATCAGTGTAAAGATTAGCTTAGGAAATGGCTTTGTGGCTCAATGGTTACTTAGAAATTTTGATTAATTTATTTTCCATGTGCAGTTAAGGAGCACGGAATTAAGTCCTTATTCTATGAATGCTGCATTTTTCAGTTGTAATCAGTAGTCTAATTATATATATCTTCTCAATGTTTGCAACAATTTTTTGTTGTTATTGTAGTGTGTTTAGTCTTTATTTGTTAATGTTGATTTGACATTGTTTAAATAGGCCATCATTGCAACATAATTCTAAAAATGGGTCCCTTGTGCAAGTAAAAGTAGTGCGAATAAAAAATTCTTTAAAAAAGCGACACTACAAATCTAAATGGCTGGGATTAATCGCCAGTCAGTCCTTGGGTGTTTCTTTTCCTCCTTCCCCCCCCCCCCCCCCCTCCCCTTCTGTCACTTAATACTCCTTTCATCATTGGAAATCATTTCTTAGTGCGAAAAATGCAGAGTTGCACTGTAGTTCTGAGACTGTGTTACTGTAGCTCCCTCTATAACTGGCTGAGTAAGACACTTTATAGATTGAAGGAGGGCAAGGGCATACCATCTCCAATAGTATCATACATAATAAATCTTTGGGTTGTTCATACAAAACTTCAAATGAGAACCGATTTACTTTACTTAAACACTTGTCAATGTACATGACCTTTGACACATATTAGATGGTTCCCATGAAAATGTTTTGGTACATTCTTAATTATGCCAATCACTGGCCTTTTGTCTCAGCATGCTCTGGTCTGACAGTACATGCCTTCTTACCTAGCCATGCCCTAGAGTTCTTTCGGTATTGACTTGATTTTTCAAGCTCAGAATTACTTTGTTAATTGAGTAATCATTTGAAGTGTACTGCTGCTTATGGTAGACAGCTCATACAGTATCAATGACACATTGTTCTTTCCACAGCTCATTTCTGTTTTATAATAGATTACATATGCAAACTACAAACATAGAGTATTTAAAAAGATTATTACCATATCTGTTGACACTACTGCTCACCAGTAAATATATATATGTAAAATATGAAATGCAGCTCATTCTAATGTAGATCTTGTACATCTTTCCACACTTTTGAATGCAGTACATATTGGTAAATTTTGGGAGTTCTTCAAAAGAACTGTACAGGTAATTGTGATTAAATTGCTGTAAGGGTGCAAAAATTTTTTACTTTTGATCTAAAGCACTTCCATCCTTTTGCAGGAATGATTTGTTATGAAATGTAGACATTTGCTGCATAATTTGTACAGGAACCTACTCCACAAAGTTATCACCTTCATAGTCTGATTCTACATCTGTTTTCATATTAGAAAGACAGTGGATTTTGAGCAGATTCATCATCAAAACTTTTGCAGTAACAAATCTTCTTCCAGATCCTGCAGAATGATATATGCGCCTTCCTTTGCATCCAATTTCTCTACACAGAATGAAATATCATCAAAATAAAAATATATTGGACTAATTAATTTGTCAGTATAAATTTTCTACAACCAGTGGCTTTACGCAGGATGTGGGATATAAAATTATCTACAAAATTGTTAAGGCTTTCATGGCCACTCATTGGCAAACTGCTTGTTGGCTTCTGTCTCAAATTCTTCAGCTGCTATTTGTTTGATGATGTTTCTAATGTTTCACCAGCACTGTTGGCTGGTATTATTGAAGTTTCACAATCCAGTCTGCCACCCGCAATGAAGGATGTGGCTTTGACGATGCCAGCTGCCCTTGCTGGCAAAATGTCAGAGTAATCATCAAACTTCCACCAAGGAATCTGAGACAGAATCCAACAGGCAATTTGCATAAAATTATCTACATGTTGATTTAATGACTGAGTACATCACTAAATTGTCTGTAATAACAGGTAGTTTAGCATATCCATAACTGTGAGGCAAATGCAAATAACTTCACTCTCTGCAATTGGAACATAACGATATTTTAATGTCCGCACACTGCTTCATTTATCGGAAAAAGGGCAACAGTGTAGCTCCAGCCCATGGGAGAGTTAGGCAGTGTTAAATAGACTTCATCCATTTTAACTCTACCTTAATTGGATATGGGCTAGAGCTGTACTGTTGCCATTCTTCCACAAATGAATTCAGTGTGCGGATATTACAAATATGGTCTTCGTAAAATTGCAGAGTGTGGTCTTACATGTCTTTACCTCACAGGTACACAGAACCCACAAAAACTTCCACAGTGACAATGGCCACTTTATACAGTTGCATGCACAAGGGTAATGCAAGATATGTAGAATCAGTTTTGCAGCAAGTAGGTGATTCTTGAAAATGTAGTTCAGAAACAGATTTTGTATAGTTCATAACGTATTGTACAGTTTTGTTCCTGCATGGTATGCACCTTTCTTGCACAAGGTGATTTTGTAATAGTGAATATGTACGTCACTGAGCGTCATGCAGACACTTATTCTGGAAAAAAAAAATTTCGTTGTGTACTTTACAAGCATGTTATAAATGCAGAACTGCAAGAAAAAGGTGAGATTTTTCTAAAAATGGTTTGCATGGTTTTCTAGTGCTTGTGTTTTGTTATATAATTGTTGGATGTTTTCTGAAAATTGTTAAACCATCAAGAGCATTTCACTGTTGCTACTTGTTGAGTCTCAGTAACTAATGTACGTTAGCAGATTATACAGCTATAACCACTTCAGCACTCTTTGTCTTGCAGTGGATTCATAATATGTAAGTCGTTATTGACAGCTCAGAATTTAGAAATATGCTATGGGAGGTTCATTTAAAATTTTCGTTAATATGAATGTCAAGAAATTTAGTTTCAAGTACACTGTAATTTATTGTATTAGTCAGCATAATGTCGGTTTTATTGTCACTTTATTCTGATATGTGTGGAAGTGTATGGATGTTTTTTCCCTTTTATTAATCTTTCCGGGCAAGCCTCTCAGAGCTACTTCAGAAAGAGCATTTGCTAGCACTTTAATATCTTCATGTCTTCTTTCACTTAGTAGACTGAAATCATTTGGAAACATGGGACCTGAATTTGTAACATGAGAAAGGAAATCATTTAAGTACATATAAAATAACATAAGATTAAGCCCTTTGGAATACCGTGAATTTGTATGTATGGTCTCGGAATATATAAGATGTGAGTTCATTTTCTTCTTGTGTGCCATATTTCTGTTATCCAAATGTAATTTCCAAATAGATTCAATCCATTCGTTTGGTGGTATCTTCACCATAATGTTTAATCTTTCTCTGGAGATCATCATCATCAATTAAAACTGAGTGCTTCTGTTGGGTCTAAGAATATCCCTAAGATGTTCACATGATTGTCCATTGCATTGAGTAAATTGAGAACTTTAATACCTTATAGGTCTTCTGACACCATGTTGCACAGATTCCCATCCATCCAATAATGATAGAGCGTTTTTTGGAAGCTGTCTTGTTTCTCATATGTCACTGTACAATTTTCTGCATGATTTTTGTTTTTCTGGGTGCCTCCATAATATATTAGTCATTTTCCTTCATGTTAGCTCTTTCTTCAAAACTATCTTACACTTTTTGAAGTTACTTAAAAGTTGTGGACTTCTGTTGGGTTTCAGAGAGCACTTGCATTCACAAGAGACTGTAATCTCCTTAATGTCATGGCTTTTTAATCTTTTTGTGCTTTTAGTAATTACTTTTTTTTTAATCCTACTTCGGAGTTATGTCTGAAAGCGCACAAAATCCACACCTTATTAAGGAGAATGGCACTAATTTTCCTTGTGTATTGGAGAATTAATATTATGTCTGTGCTAAAATTGTGATAAAGTTGTAACAGTCCAAGTTGATAAGTAGTGCACCCATCCTCCACAGCTAGGGAAAAACACTGTTGGTGACACTATTACCAAGTTTCTCTGAACTCTCACAGTTACACAGAAACACAGAATCAAACTGTCCGTGTTTTTGCAAGCAGTATATGCAATCAAGGCTGCATTAGAATCTGTTCAAATTTTCAATCATGAGTGCGCAGTATGATCGTACTTCATTCATAGCCCACCTGTGCTATGTCAAGGAGATATTGTATTTCAAACAGTGAAAAATCAAGGCTGGAATGTAACAATACAATGAAAAGGATAGTTGCTACTCACTATGTAGCGAAGATGCTGAGTCGCAGGAAGGCACAACAAAAAGACTGTCGCACAGTTAGCTTTCGGCCAACAAGGCCTATGTCAAAATTGGACAGCATATACACACACACACACACACACACACACACACACTTGCGCAAATGACACTCACACACACAACCATAGTCTCTGGCAGCTAGAGCCAGACCATGAGCAGAAGGGCATTATGGGAGAGGGAACTGGGTGGGAGTGAGGAGGTAGGTGGGGGGAGGAGGGAGAGCAGGGTAGGGGTGGGGGTGGTAAAGTGCTGCTAGAAGCATGCAGGGATGAGGTGGAGAGTGGGGCAGCTAGGTGCAGTTGGGAGCTTAGCCAGATGCGTGGGAGGGGCGGGGGGGAGGGGGGTTTAGCGGAAAAGGAGAGAAGTAAAAAGACTGGGTGCATTGGTGGAATAGAGGGCTGTATAGTGCTGGAATGGGAACACAGAAGGGACTAGATGCTTAAGGACAATGACTAACGAAGGTTGAGATCAGGAGGGTTACAGGGACGTAGGATATATTGCAGGGAGAGTTTGCATCTGTGCAGTTCAGAAAAGTTGGTGATTGCACAGGCTGTGAAGCAGTCGTTGAGATGAAGGTCAAGTTGGGTGGTGTATTCAGCAACAGGGTGGTCCAGTTGTTCATTGGTCACAGTTTGTTGGTGGCCGTTTATGCGGACAGACAGCTTGTCTGTTGTCATGCCCACGTAGAATGCAGCACAGTGTTTGCAGTTTAGCTTGTAGATCACAGACCTGGTTTCACGTTCCCTGCCTTTGATGGGATGTAACAGGACTGGAGTAGGTGGTGGGGCAGGGATGTATGGGACAGGCTATGCATCTAGGTCTATTACAGGGATATGAGCCATGGAACAAGGGGTTGGGAGCAGGGGTTGTGTAGAGATGATGAGAATATTGCGTAGGTTCGATGGGTGGTGGAATATCACTGTGGTATTCCACCTTATCCCTGCATGCTCCTAGCAGCACTTTACCATCCCCCAACCCCTACCCTGCTCTCTCTCCCCCTCCCTGCCCCAGCCTCCTCCTCACTCCCACCTGGTTGCCTCTCCCACAAAGCCTTGCTCTTAGCTAATTGTGTGACAGTCTTTTTTGTTGTGCCTTTTTGCAACTCAGTATCTCTGCTATATGGTGAGTAGCAACTTATTATATAATTAGATATTTCATTTCATGGGATTGTTATTACATAATACTTAAGACACTTCTTTGAGCCCAAAGTGCACTGGTATGAAAATTATTTCAAAGTTTCCATGTGAAATAACAAAAATATATGGAAATTCAGTTTACTATGTACACTAATTATCAAACTGGTCCTGTATTTTTAAAAAAAATGAATGCTTATCAGTTATTACTAACTAGAAATATAAAATGTTAAAGATTTTCATGTTTTCATCACATTACCAATGAATTTTCAGTCTTTGCTACAGTCCACTTATATTTCTAAAAGTCCACTTATGTTCTAGAATCTGCTAGCATCATTCCTTGTTCTGTATAAAATCAAAAATTCTGTTTCCAAGATTTGTTTCCTCTGGTTCTGGTACTGCTCTCTGCTGACAACTCCTTGTCTGCACAGTCCCAAAATTCCTCTTCCAAGATTTATTCTCTCTACTGGCAGTTATTATTAACTTCTTGCCCACTCTGTTTCATTGTGTTGTTCATAGAGCAGGACTCCATCATGTAATAACAGCATCTTTCGATCATCCTCACCTAAGCAGTTACATATCAAAGAAAAGAATTTAGAGAGTTATAATATTTTAGGATACATCATTCGTAACTCTTTCTCTTTACGTTACAAATTTTTCTGGAAACTGGAATAAAGAGACAGAAAAAAAATTACGTTGTAAACACATGACAGTTCTGCTGTTATTAATACCACTACTGAGACTTCAGAATGTTTTTCACTGTCCAATTGCTTATGGAAGCTAGTTTCTTATGTTCATGACTCACTCCACACCATTACAGGTAATCATAGAGTGATCAATGAAACATGAAAATAACTAAGTAATAAATGAAATAATTAATTGATTTATGCTTAAGAAAGTTACATTTTAAAACTGCTTATATACATTTTATGCATCTTTATCTCTATTAGCCATTTCCACTTCATTGTTTACACAGAGCCAATTGCATAGGCCATAGTTATCACATTCATATTCTGAATTCATTGTCTCCATTCGAGAGAAGCTGTGAAATATTTCTCCAAATCTTTACTATGTTATTTCTCTTGTTATGAAAAAAATCATTACTGCATAACACTGAAATATGTTAATAACTTACTGTACTTGCTACATTCAAAATTGTGTCTTGCTTTACTCTGTTATTAACTTTATTATGAATATTTCTACATTGTAATTTCATGGGTGTAACTTGCCCTTCTGTACTAGCATATGTCAGTGTTATGCGGACTTATTGCCACAGGCTTTTAGGTTTACGTTTGTGCTGACCACTTGTTTTACATTTTAAAATTTATTCTCTTGTTCATGAAAGGCAATAATTCCTCAGCATAATTCAGTAAGTTAATATTGTTCACAGAAACCTCTTTTTCCTGAGATTATTTCTTGACATATCTTGTTTGTATTATCCTTGTTCTTTAAACACAGATTCCAACTGTCCAATGCATTTGTAGTCCATATAAAAAATACGTAAAGCAATTGTTATTCTCAAAATTTGTGATGATTACCTCAGTTGTTTATTATTGTTCTGGAATTGTACCTTTTTTCAACATTAACTCACTTTTGCCTCCACTTGTTATTTAAAAATATCGATTTTACCAATTATGAATTGCAAACTATAAATGCATTAGTTCTGCTTTGCAATTTCGTTTTTACAATTCGCTTACACTTGTTTTTTCACCGCACAACTAACAATTTTTATGTGTAAAATACAAGCAGACTTTCACAACAGCTACCATCGTAACACAATGCAGTTGCTGTAAATCAAATAATTTTGAAAAGTCATCCACAGAAACAAGTATGAACTGCTTTGAAAAATGATATATTTCAGGATATCAGGCTTGTTCCATTTATATTGACAAGACAGTACACAACCTTCTAACCTAAATAACACAGGTTTAATGATGCAGTAGAATAGAGAAGAAGCTGGCAGGTATCACAGCATTTGTTGAATATCTGTGAAGGTTACAAAGGCAGTATATACAAATCTTTGCTAAGTAACAATCCAAACATCCAGTTGAAATACAAATTCAGTTTTGGACCATACTGCAAGTTGTAAAGGGATAGTGAAACATTTTCTTTCACATTTAGAAGTATAGCCGCTCAAGAACATAGACAGGTACACTTCATTTGGAATAATTCTTTCTTTTCTTTTACATTCTTTTATGTTTGTCTCACTATTACTTTGCAGTATGTATTGTGATTTTTTATTTGAATGTAGATTCTTGACATAAGTTTTTGTCCCTCATGCATATTCTGAGACTAAACTAATGAGGGGGGGGGAAAAGGTAAATATATGCAATGAATGAGAAAAAGCTCATTTTTTTCATTATGTTGATCATTTACTACAAAAATAACTTGGATGTTTTAATTGATAAAAAATAAACTCTGTGATGAGGTCCTGAAGACTATGCAATGTGAACCGGCTGTTCAATATAAGGGTGTTAATTTTTGTTGTAGTTACGAAACGTTCAGAAATGGAGGCTGTACTGTACTTCTGAAATAGTAAAAAGAAACAAATGTAGAGGACCAGTTTGTCAGAGCTGCTGTGTTTTTGAGTGACTCAAACATTTAACATTTTGTCTTTAGATTTTTATGTGGCAGTCATTTTTCCAGTATTAATTTTTGAATGGCACAAAATTTGTTAATTATTCCTAATTAGACTTTATATTTCAAAATTAATTTTTGGTACAATATTTATTGATGGCCAAGTGATGATGGTGATTGTGATTTAAGCTAGTCGTCAGTATCAACATGATGAAGCCATATGTTGTGTGCCATTAATTAATCTTTTGTGGCCTGATGTTATTGTTAAAATGAAAAGAAATGTAAGTGGCAAAACAGTAAAACATATTAGCATGGAATAATATACTTGGTAATATTTACCATAATGGCATGGAGCAATAGCAAATGGTCAGAATATAGTATGTAGTAAACAGTAGTGTGCAAGTGAAACTGTATACTACATACTAGATAATACTCTGGTCTTCTCTCCAGCATTTGAGTGTGGTTTAAAGTGTTAACTGCTTCTACCATGTTTCCTAAATCAATAATGTTTCATTACTGTTGTTGTACATACACATTTTGTATAATAAATATAAGTTTAATACCTGCTAATTTTCTGCACCTGTAAGTTGTTGATCATTTGCATTACTTGTTTTTAGTAAATTTTTTTTGTATAACATGTACCTGAACTGTATAAGGTATTTTATATACTCTGCTGTAGGAAAACCAAGTACATTGTACCCATATTCAATGTTTTTCAGAGTTGAGAGAAGGCTAATTAATAAAAAGTCAAAATAAAAAATCTTTTTAAAGAAATACTCGATTTTTAATTTGTACATAATGTTGCACATTTCATGTCCATCCTCTTTCAAATTTCTGTTTATTAGTTGTGCAAGCAATGTTGATATTAATAATAATAATAATAAAAAAAAGGGTCGAGTTAGACCTATTAGCAGCATCCATGTTGAAATGAAGAGAAAGACATTTACAATGGAACATCTGGAAAAAGATCTCATAAGAAAGGAAAAGACTGAAATGTGTTATAGGATGGCAAAAAACTAGTAGATGTGCCATGTAAATGTTTAGTCTAGTGTAACCTGCAGTTACTGATCGTAAACCTGCTTTTTTAACTTTCTAATTTGGTATCTGACATCCATACACTGGAAACTACTGTGGGAATTGCATGACAGAGGGTACTTACAATTTTTCCAGGTATTGGGGCTTTTCTCATTCCATTTCCACATGGAGTACAGGAAGAATGGGTGTTTAAATATTTTTTGTGCATGCTGTAATTAATCTAATCTTGTCTTTGTCATGCCAATGGGAGTAATACATACGGGGTTGTTGTATAGTACTAGATTCATCACTTAAATCTGATTCTTGGAGAAATAATTTGACAAAAATAAAATATGCCTCCATTAAATGTAAACTCCCATTTTTCAACTATGTCTTTGAAATGTGAACCATTTTTAGGAAAGTTTCAAACTTCTGATCCACTTGTTCCCTATTTATTTTCACATTTGCACATCATATTGTATGTGACTTGTTGGAGAGGTATATTAGGAATGACAGAATATCAAACACATCATCTTCCCTCTGCTCCTTGAATCTTACAAATAAGTCTTACTTGTGTTACTTAAAAAAAGTAGATGATTTCAAACTAAAAAGTTACTAATGATATCAATATAATAGAAGGAAACATTCCACGTGGGAAAAATTATAAATATGTCTGCTTGTGTCTGTATGTGTGGATGGATATGTGCGTGTGTGCGAGTGTATACCTGTCCTTTTTTCCCCCTAAGGTAAGTCTTTCCGCTCCCGGGATTGGAATGACTCCTTACCCTCTCCCTTAAAACCCACTTCCTTTCGTCTTCCCCTCTCCTTCCATCTTTCCTGATGAGGCAACAGTTTGTTGCGAAAGCTTGAATTTTGTGTGTATGTTTGTGTTTGTTTGTGTGTCTATCGACCTGCCAGCGCTTTCGTTCGGTAAGTCACCTCATCTTTGTTTTTATATAAAAAGTTACTAAGAATCATTTTACAGTGGTAATCAAAACATTGACAACATTGCTAAAATTCCAAAGCAGTCTTTGCAGTGAAGCACTTACCTCTTTAGGACTAAACTTTAAAGCTTATTTAGAAACTGCTAGTTGATCTTCAAGACTAGATGACTTTTATTCATGTTTTATGATGGGTAATCAAAAATGCCAGCCAGTTTGGCAAGTTATTAAACTGCCTTAAGTTTTTCACCCAGGAATGCAACAGTAGTGTGTGGTCTTTCAATAAGTAAAAATTTATGAGTCAAAAACTAGCACAAAAAAGTTTAGTTGCTCAAAGAATAGTAGAAAATGCAATAAGGTTCCATCAAAAGTGTTCAGAACATACAAAATTACCCAGGGACTGTTGGCCAATGTTAAGAGCTGCTCATAGAACCCCAAAGAGTCAAGGAAAGCTCAAAAAGAAAAAGAGTTGAAATTAGAAAATTATCATTAGAAATAAAGAAAAAAAAGAAAAAAAAATTGAAGAAACCTGAAGCTTTGATAGAAGAATACAAAGTCAAATCAAGAATTAAAATTTGTTGAATTCATGGATGTCTGCTCGGGACACATTGTAGGTACTCCATGATATTTTGGAAAACAGATTTTTGCCATCTTCGGGTGGTTCCTAATGCCTGCTATTCTTCTTGGGTTGAAGTCCTCTATACACTGGCCATTACCTCATCTGTCACTGTGATCCTATCATTATCCATGCTGCCACCCCAGTGGGAGATGGGCATTGGTGGTGGTGGTGGTGGTGGTGGTGGTGGTGACAGCTACAAATTGGAGTCCCCACAGTATTACTGTTGAGCATGGACCAATCTGTATGGGAATGCTTTGTTTATATGGGCTCAGTGTATGGCTCATTTCTTTATTCAGTTGTTGGCTGCTATCTTTGTTTCTTAATTTGCGTTGAGCCAAAAAAGGAAAAACATTCCCGTAAAAAGTGGTCTGCCCCCGACAGGATGGGGCAAACACTGGAGAGTGATTGCACAAATAATGACAGGAGTGATGGTGGGGGTAATGGCCAACACATACAGGGTGCCTGACCCAAGCAGAGCAACATTGACCAGGAATCACTTGAAGATGGCAAAAGTCAGTTTTCTGAAATATCATGCAAAACTTGTGACATGACCTGACTAGACGCCCAAGAATTCAACAAATTTTAATTTTTCATTCCAGAAGGGGGAATATTGCCAAGATTCTGAGGCACCCTCTCTTCTTCTTCTGGAATTACATGATTTAAAAACCAGCTATTGAAATAAGGGTTCAAGACAGTCTGCTTAACAGAGATAGTGGCCTTCAACTGAGTCCAGCATGGATTCCCGTACTAAGCCAAGAGAACCAATGCATTCCTGTATAGTGTGATTCACACCCAGCAGTAGTAGTGTGGAGACTGGAGACTGCATTGGCAGCCAAGCATTGTAACCTCCGCCACTGCCATGACTCATTGCAGTGATTGTATTGATAGCAAGAGGAGCAGAATAATGGAGGAATAAAAGTCAATGTGTATGGGAACCAACCTGAGCAGAACAGCAATCGTAAAGAGCCACTTGAAGACAGCAATGAATTTGTTTGCCAAAATATTGTGGACAACTTATGAAGGGAACTGGCTAAACACCCAAGAATTCTACAGTTAGAAATAAACTAGGAATACATCAGATCACATAAAAATTAAAATTTTGGAGAAAAAATATATTAATGAATTCTTATCGGTGCAATTGTTAGCTTATTTCAGATTTGTTGTTGTAGAAGATGTAATTTGTTATGTTATTACTGGCAATAATTTAGTACAATATAGAACATAAAAATTATGTATTTATTTTGTGTTACAAGTTCTCCTGTGTGAACTACATTTTAAAATATATTATATTAAAATGTAATGTACAAAAAAAAAAAAAAAAAATAATAATAATAATAATGGAAAGGAGAATGTGGAGGGTTATGAGGATGGTGGGAGTCTCTTGTAATCCTGTCAAACTTCTTGATGGATCAGTTGATGTAATGAAATACAGTGTGTTTATAATTAAAGTTAAACTTTACCACATCCAGTCAGAATGATGTCAAATTGTAATGGAATATTATTGGAATAGGGTGAAAACGTATGGCGGAAGAGAAAGTAGTAGTGTGAAAATTGATCAATAGATGGTGCTGTATGTGTCAGAATATGTAAATGAAAACACGTGCCATATGCTCGAACCATTGTAGTTTGTATAAACACACCAGGTTCACACCTTTTCCTCCTTTCGTATCTGCCACGTTCGCCATGACTGTCTCAATGTGGGATTAAGCTCTGCTTGTGAAGCTGTATTACAAGAATCATGACTGTGCACATGTTGCACTGCAGAAGTTCTGGACACTGAAGGATTTGAAAAAAGGCATTGGTCCAATGACTGCCATGGGTCTGGAGAAAATGATTCGGAAATTCGAAGAGACAGGTTCTTTTGGTATGCAACCTGGTAGAGGCAGGAAACAAATTGATTCGATGTTAGTGGAAACAGTGGCCACAGCAATTTAGGAGGAGACGAGTGGTGGTGTGCAAATGTGTAGTGCACAGAGAATTGCCCAAACATTGGACGTACCCGTGATCCAGGTGTATAAAATCCTACAAAACGTCCTTCTTTGCTATCCATTCAAAATTACCCATGTGCACGAGTGGCTTCCTGTTGATGTGCCAGCAAGAGAGACCTTTGCTTTAGAATTTCTTGCTGGCGTGGAGTTGGTCAATGATTGTCCGTGGAAGATGTTGTGGACAGACAAAGCCCACTTCCATCTGACAGGATATGTCAATAGACAGAATTATCGAACATGGGCAATGGAAAATCCACACACAAATCAACCAGTACCATTTCATCCTTCTCTCTTGCTGGCATGTCAACAGGAAGCAACTCTCGCACATGGGTAATTTTGAATGGATAGCAAAGAAGGATGTTTCGTAGGATTTACAGCATCATTTATCATAGGGCCATATTTTCAAAGGGACAGGTGCTTCCAGTCCTGTTACCTGTACCGTCACTGGGAAGCTCTATGAATGTCTTTTGCGCAACTGCATCATTCCAGCTCTCCAACAGCATGAATGTGTGGATGGGATCATTTTTACACTATATGGCGCACCTCTGCACATTGCAAGTCCAGTTAAGCACTTCTGAAGCACCATTTCGGAAATGCTAGAATTAGCAGGTGCCATTACCCTATTGCCTGGCCGCCCCGATCACCTGGCCTTAATCCGTGTGGCTGGCTGTGGGGCTATCTGAAAGATGTTGAGTTCAGTGTTCCAATTGCAAACTTAGCTGCAATGAATGCATGTATTGGACAGCACATTCTGAATGTGACCCCAGAAACACATCAATCAGTTGTGTAACATGCTGTTTCTCGAGTTCAACTTGTTGCAGAAAGAGGTGGACAGCATGTTGAACATGTTTTGCGCCAGTCACACAAAAATTAATAATCCAAGTTGATACTGATTGATGCTTTTTGTGCGGTTTTTGGCCTTAGGACAATTAAAAACTGATGTGATTGATGCTTTTTATGCGGATTTTGGCCTCAGGAAAATTAAAAACCGATTTGATTCATGCTTTTTATGTGGTTTTGGCCTCAGGACAATTAAAAACTGATTTTTTGCATCTGATGTGATATGGCCTTGCCGTGATGGATGGGCTTACGTAACTAACAGTATCACACCTGTACACCAATGCACACTGAGTGGTACAGTTTGTTTAATGTCAAATGTACACCTTAGGCATTGTTATATGATTCATTGCTACATGTTGTAAGTATTTATTTTTCTTCTTCCATACGTTTCCCCACTTCTCCGATAATATTCCATTGCAATTTGACATCGTTCTTACCAGTGGTGTTATTTCTACAGCAGTTTGAAAGTTTAACTTCAATTACACTCCTGGAAATTGAAATAAGAACACCGTGAATTCATTGTCGCAGGAAGGGGAAACTTTATTGACACATTCCTGGGGTCAGATACATCACATGATCACACTGACAGAACCACAGGCACATAGACACAGGCAACAGAGCATGCACAATGTCGGCACTAGTACAGTGTATATCCACCTTTCGCAGCAATGCAGGCTGCTATTCTCCCATGGAGACGATCGTAGAGATGCTGGATGTAGTCCTGTGGAACGGCTTGCCATGCCATTTCCACGTGGCGCCTCAGTTGGACCAGCGTTCGTGCTGGACGTGCAGACCACGTGAGACGACTCTTCATCCAGTCCCAAACATGCTCGATGGGGGACAGATCCGGAGATCTTGCTGGCCAGGGTAGTTGACTTACACCTTCTAGAGCACGTTGGGTAGCACGGGATACATGCGGACGTGCATTGTCCTGTTGGAACAGCAAGTTCCCTTGCCGGTCTAGGAATGGTAGAACGATGGGTTCGATGACGGTTTGGATGTACCGTGCACTATTCAGTGTCCCCTCGACGATCACCAGTGGTGTACGGCCAGTGTAGGAGATCGCTCCCCACACCATGATGCCGGGTGTTGGCCCTGTGTGCCTCGGTCGTATGCAGTCCTGATTGTGGCGCTCACCTGCACGGCGCCAAACACGCATACGACCATCATTGGCACCAAGGCAGAAGCGACTCTCATCGCTGAAGACGACACGTCTCCATTCGTCCCTCCATTCACGCCTGTCGCGACACCACTGGAGGCGGGCTGCACGATGTTGGGGCGTGAGCAGAAGACGGCCTAATGGTGTGCGGGACTGTAGCCCAGCTTCATGGAGACGGTTGCGAATGGTCCTCGCCGATACCCCAGGAGCAACAGTGTCCCTAATTTGCTGGGAAGTGGCGGTGCGGTCCCCTACGGCACTGCGTAGGATCCTACGGTCTTGGCGTGCATCAGTGCGTCGCTGCGGTCCGGTCCCAGGTCGACGGGCACGTGCACCTTCCGCCGACCACTGGCGACAACATCGATGTACTGTGGAGACCTCACGCCCCACGTGTTGAGCAATTCGGCGGTACGTCCACCCGGCCTCCCGCATGCCCACTATATGCCCTCGCTCAAAGTCCGTCAACTGCATATACGGTTCACGTCCACACTGTCGCGGCATGCTACCAGTGTTAAAGACTGCGATGGAGCTCCGTATGCCATGGCAAACTGGCTGACACTGATGGCGGCGGTGCACAAATGCTGCGCAGCTAGCGCCATTCGACGGCCAACACCGCGGTTCCTGGTGTGTCGGCTATGCCGTGCGTGTGATCATTGCTTGTACAGCCCTCTCGCAGTGTCCGGAGCAAGTATGGTGGGTCTGACACACCGGTGTCAATGTGTTCTTTTTTCCATTTCCAGGAGTGTATAATCACCCCCTATATGTCCAGTAAAATCACTAGGTCCAGAGTGATTAATCTGCCAGCACCAGGTCATGTGAGTAAACAACAGTGGCAGATTTATGGACTGCTGGGGAATGCCTTGACTTCACTTGTATCAGCTCTCCAATATGTACTACATGCTCTTTGGTGGGCTTATTTATGGTGTCCGTGCTATATTTGGCTGTTTTCTGGACATTAATTTGGATTAAAGCTATTCCCTGCCATCAACATTTGGCTTGCACGCACAGATATATATTTCCCTAATACAGTTGTGGCTTTTGTGAGTAAACTGATGGCATTTGTGTGCATCAAGAGGCTGGTTGATAATCAAATTCTTCCCAGCTGGAACAAACTTACAGTGTTCTGAAGCACTAATGTTTGAGGTATTCAATAAAGAGGGTTGTGAAAATTCATTTATTTAGTCATTGAAAGTGAATCAATCATTGTTGGCCTGGTGTCCTAGTGCCAAAGGGCATGGCTGGAAATTCAGAGCTAACAGGACCAAATCCCAGTTGGGCTACCAAAACTTTCAGTCTTCCTTTAATTTGGGTTTCACCTCTCAGTGATGTGAGGAGTGTCCAGGAATGACACATGGTTCAAATCCATGCTAAACTGTAGATCCCCTTTCCCCAGTTGTTTAACTGGAATATGTTAGGGACATTCAAGTCGCCGAAGTGGCATTCAGTTGGAAGACTTTGACCTGATCACTTAGTCACACGAAATTATTCTTTTTATCTTGTTTGTACAATCCTTAAGGGAGATATACAGGGTAGTCAGTAGAATTGGATATTAGTTTTTAATTTCACTCTATTGCATTAAAGGAAAATAAATTTTCTCTATCATAAATTTCGTGTAATGTTACTGAGTTTATCTGTAACATTCAACAGTTGACTGAAAGATCCAATTATGGATTTAGCAGTATAAATCTAAATTATTTTGATCTCTCTTCAGATTTGACAAGATGAAGAGCTCAAATATGTAGTGTTCAGGAATTGATTTCAGTAGCATATTGTAAAGTGGCTCCTGTGGGGTTGTATGTCCACAATAGTCCAAAAAATATTATATACACTCCTGGAAATTGAAATAAGAACACCGTGAATTCATTGTCCCAGGAAGGGGAAACTTTATTGACACGTTCCTGGGGTCAGATACATCACATGATCACACTGACAGAACCACAGGCACATAGACACAGGCAACAGAGCATGCACAATGTCGGCACTAGTACAGTGTATATCCACCTTTCGCAGCAATGCAGGCTGCTATTCTCCCATGGAGACGATCATAGAGATGCTGGATGTAGTCCTGTGGAACGGCTTGCCATGCCATTTCCACCTGGCGCCTCAGTTGGACCAGCGTTCGTGCTGGATGTGCAGACCGCGTGAGACGACGCTTCATCCAGTCCCAAACATGCTCAATGGGGGACAGATCCGGAGATCTTGCTGGTCAGGGTAGTTGACTTACACCTTCTAGAGCACGTTGGGTGGCACGGGATACATGCGGACGTGCATTGTCCTGTTGGAACAGCAAGTTCCCTTGCCGGTCTAGGAATGGTAGAACGATGGGTTCGATGACGGTTTGGATGTACCGTGCACTATTCAGTGTCCCCTCGACGATCACCAGTGGTGTACGGCCAGTGTAGGAGATCGCTCCCCACACCATGATGCCGGGTGTTGGCCCTGTGTGCCTCGGTCGTATGCAGTCCTGATTGTGGCGCTCACCTGCACGGCGCCAAACACGCATACGACCATCATTGGCACCAAGGCAGAAGCGACTCTCATCGCTGAAGACGACACGTCTCCATTCGTCCCTCCATTCATGCCTGTCGCGACACCACTGGAGGCGGGCTGCACGATGTTGGGGCGTGAGCGGAAGACGGCCTAACGTTGAGCGGGACCGTAGCCCAGCTTCATGGAGACGGTTGCGAATGGTCCTCGCCGATACCCCAGGAGCAACAGTGTCCCTAATTTGCTGGGAAGTGGCGGTGCGGTCCCCTACGGCACTGCGTAGGATCCTACGGTCTTGGCGTGCATCCGTGCGTTGCTGCGGTCCGGTCCCAGGTCGACGGGCACGTGCACCTTCCGCCGACCACTGGCGACAACATCGATGTACTGTGGAGACCTCACGCCCCACGTGTTGAGCAATTCGGCGGTACGTCCACCCGGCCTGCCGCATGCCCACTATACGCCCTCGCTCAAAGTCCGTCAACTGCACATACGGTGCACGTCCATGCTGTCACGGCATGCTACCAGTGTTAAAGACTGCGATGGAGCTCCGTATGCCACGGCAAACTGGCTGACACTGACGGCGGCGGTGCACAAATGCTTTGCAGCTAGCGCCTTTCGACGGCCAACACTGCGGTTCCTAGTGTGTCCGCTGTGCCGTGCGTGTGATCATTGCTTGTACAGCCCTCTCGCAGTGTCCGGAGCAAGTATGGTGGGTCTGACACACCGGTGTCAATGTGTTCTTTTTTCCATTTCCAGGAGAGTATTTAGTTTTATCCTTAATGATATTAGTTGAGTGCAAAGGCTATTTGGATGCAATTAGTAGTTTCAAACTTAAACAAGCTCAGTAAGTGAAACTGTTTAAATATAACTTTGTAATGGTCAGGTTTTGCTGTTATCAGCCTGATGTGCACGATCTCAGAGCCATGTGAAGGCGATTGTACTACAGATTAATTGGCGATATTTGCTTCATTTAGCACTGTATAATTTCAATCCTCCTCCTCTTCTGTCAAAGTTGAATTTGTGGTTTTTAATTTCTACGGCCCCTCTGTCCACCCTAGCATAGCAATAATTGTATCTTGATAAAACTCTGGGATCAATGAATGTGCTAATCTTCAGCTTCATAACACACTGGTTGGACACTGTGATCTCAAGCAGTGGTCTGATGACATCTTAACCTGATGGTTTTGAGTTTACAAATAAATAGTTCATCTTGCTATGAACAGTACAAAACTGACCTGCAATATTACGGACCAATACCCTTAACATTGGTTTGCTGCAGTATTCTGAAACATATTCTAAGTTTGAATATAATGTATTTCCTTGAGATAGGAAAGCTTCTGTTCACAAATTTTCACAGGTTTAGAAAGTTGCGCTCGTGCAGAACTCGGCTTGCTATTTCCTCACATGATATTCTGTGATCCATGGATGAAGGGCTAGAAGCAGATTCTATATTCTTAGATTTGCAAAAAGTGCTTAACACACCGCCCAACTGCAGACTATTAACAGAGATTTAAGCATATGGAACAGATTCCCAGATATGTAAACAGCTCAAAGCCTTCTTGTTCATCAGTGACAAGGGTATCGTTAGGAGTGACCCAGGGAAATTTGATAGGATCTCTCTTGTGATTCTTCAGTTTCTCCCAGCGTATTTGGGATCTCTCTTGTTCATAAATGACCTGACAGAAAGGGTGAGTAGCACGTTACAAATCTTTGCATATAACACAATCATATGCAGGAAAATAATGTTGTTGAGTGAATTTAGAAGGATGCAGGATGACATCTGGTGTGATGAATGGCAGCTTGTAGAAAAATTTGAGTTAATGCAGAAGAATTGGATCTGTAATGTTTGAATACATTATTATGGGTGTGCTGCTTGACTCAGTGATGTCAAGTATATTTCTAGGTTTAACACTGCAAAGCGATATGAAATGGGAAGACATAAGGATGGTAGTAGGGGAGGCAAACGGTTGTTGTGCTGCTAGAGTTGTTACCAGTAGGTTTGATCAACAGGTGAGTATTATGAAAATGCCTTGTGAACATAAATGGGAATCGCTGGAAAGAAGACTACTTTCGTGTCATGAAACACCATTGAGAGAACGCAGAATGCTTCTGCCTCCGCCAACATACATTTCATGTAAGGACTGCAGAGACAATATAGCAGAAATTGGGGCTCATATGGTGGCATAGACAGCTGTTTTTCCCTCGCTCCATTTACGAGTGGAGCAGAAGAGGAAATGACTTGTTGTGGTACAAGGTACCCTCCGCCATGCACCATATGATGGCTTGTGCATTATGTATACAAACATGATTTCTATGACTTCCCCGGTGAATTATTGTCACCTTGCAGAGACGGGTGTACTGCCGGTGGTCTGTCTCTTCCCAACACGATATTTCGACTTCGTAACTCAGTGCCATCATCGGGTGTTCCCTGAGACTGAAGAGAGCTGCAACAGGTGCGGACCAAAGATGAAGCGCCTAGAGGCTGATACCACCACCAGAAATGGCCACAGTGGGTGCGGACAGCACAGGGAATGCCACACACCGCCCAGGCATAAATATGGGACAAGGTCAGCTCGTCAACCAGTCTCAGGGAACACTTGATGAAGACGATGTCGAAATATCGTGTTGGGGTGATGCGGACCACCGCCAGTACACCCGATCCTATGAGATGACATATATACAGATGTTTGTGGCTGAAAATACTAACTGCATCCTAATAGTCTCTGATAATACCTTCAGCACCAAGAGACGAAACAGTAGGCACAGAAACTTGCCCCTATAACAAAAATCACCAAGGATGAAAATACCAGTTGTGAAAGCATACATTTATATTACTGGTTCAGTGGCATATCACCACTGCTGCACTCGTGCACCTTATTATGCAGTTACTGGCATTGACAGACTTCATTCTGTTAGTTCTTTTAAAATATTTGTTTGCTTCTTGAGTTGTATCAGAAGTGGGCAATGGGAGCCATGCACCAAATAACTCTAGGTGTTTTTTTTTCTTCATACAGAAAGAAATAATATTTTTGTTTTCTCTGGCATGTTGTCTACCAAAGAGAAAAAGGTGTAAAGTATCTGATGTTTTTTGTGCTTTCTAGCACTCTGACTTCGTCTCATTTTTTGATAATATTCCTCATTTTGAAACCAGTCATATACCATTCCTTTTCCCTGAGCTTTCGCTTAAGGTTGTGTATACACATTAACGCTTAAGAATTGACCATTGAAGACCAGTAATGTACTAAATATCGCTTTCACTTTAATATTAACTTTGAGATTTCTCTTATTATTAGTGTTATTGAGTCAAACTTCACGTTCTATACTCTCAGAGATTGAAAATTGCAGAACCCAGCACTGAGCATTTTTAGTTGCTGTACATTGGAGAGCATTCAAGAACATTCCAGAAATTTGCAGAGCATTTGAGAATTTTCCTAAATTTATAGATTATTTGAAACAATTTAAGAAAAATCTCGAAATTTCTATAATATTCCTGTAATTTCCATAACATCTGATAACATTCAAGATCACTTCTTAACAGGAAGAAATCATTTAATTATGTTCATATAAAACAACAGGTGAATATTTTATACATACACTCATTCATCGTATTCCAAGAATCTCATCTTGAGGGATGGCTCTTGATGTCCGGAACAAATCATGGTAAGCATTAACAAAGAGTAATATTTGTCAGGAAATAATTTTGTAGACTATATTCAGAATTAGCTCTACTTAAACAGATACATATCTATCCATCTACACATGAAATTATTAAATTTATAAGAAATCCACTACTTTGGGGAAAAAAAGTTGTTGCTTTGTGTTACATTCAGAGCTGTTTCTCTGTTTAAATTTACAATGGCAGCCAGTCTAAAATTGTGTCATACATCTCTTCAAAAATTTGTGCATATTGCTAACAAACAAAGTGTGTGCAGATTGGAAAGATGAGATTTGTAAATGAAATGAATGTGTATCCAGTCTACAATTTATGATCAGTGCACTAAAAATTGATATTAATAAACGTCAAACAGCTAAATGTGACCACAGACAAAGTAAATATGCCTAAATTTCCACCAAAAGTATCCTAGTGTGGAAGATAATTACACGTCTTCTAAGAGTGTGACTAAAGCTGGCTTGTTTTTCTCCCAGTAATTTCAAATAGCATTTTTGTATAAAAAATATACTTTGCAGTTGATCTGTTTGGTCCAAACCCATCTTCTTATCTGTCCACTATAGGGTCTGCTGACGACTATGGAAGTATATTCATTTGACAACATTTTGAACACTTGTGTCTGTGTCACGAATTATTTAATCTGTAAGATACTTCACAAGACGATGGAAAGAACATCCTTTATTGTCTTCTCTATTAACAGTGAAGAACAGTGTAGAAGAGCCAGCTGCCTGGATGTACAGGCCCCCCCCCCCTCCCCCAAAAAAAACCTCTTATGTGTGTTATGTGGGAAAGCACACTGATTGGTTTTCAAGAAGGAACCCATATCTGCAAATGCACTGCTTGTGCACTGGAGAGCATCGAAGTTTGAGATGGGTGTGCATTCCACATTATGTCAATTAAAACACAACAGGGTAGCACTAACGGGCTTCAAACTGTGTGCCTCCTACATCAATGCAGAGCCTACACTGGTGGTACTGAGTATCCTATACATGAGCCAATACTTGCAGTTGTCTTTGAAGTACTTCAGTTGCTCTGTGGACTCCAGCAATAAGGTCCTCCACTGCTGTGACAGGTGTGCCATACACCATACTCTTCATTCTACCCCACAGAAAATAGTCAAGAGGTGTCAGATCTGGTGACCGTGCTGGCCATGGAATTGGTCCACCCCCACCAATCCATCTACTGGGATAGGTAACGTTGAGATGATTCCACACATCTACATCAAAGTGTGCTGGAGTTCCACTGTGCTGTAGCCACATTTCCATCCGAACACTCAGTGGAATTACATCCGACAGGGTAGTGTAATCTACCCCTCCCTCACATCATTTGTTGATTGTCACTGACTTCATAATTAAAGCTTTTAATAAGCTTCGAGAGGAGTAAGATTTACTATAAACTTTGAACTTATCTTCTTTTCTCGTAGTTGGCTCCAGTCCTTCATGTCTAGGGGCTGATTCTTGAAGCTGAAATTTTTGACATTATACATACTCATGGTTCCAGTCGATGTAAATAATGCTGAAGTATTGCATGAGCAGTTAATTTTATTCTCTCACATTTTTCTATATCATGGTGTCCTTATAATTTCCACTTCAAAACCAAAAATTGCATTGTTATCGCCAAAAACAAAAACATGTCCGATTACAACAGAAGGATGCCCACTATTAATCCATTCTGCAGTAGTAACAATATTCCAAAGAGTTTACATATTTTCATGACAAATGAATCTCCACTAATTTATATCATTATTTTATAGATGAATCCAGAAGTAAACATAATAAATATCATCATATTGGACAATTAATAACAGGAATTTTAAGAGTGCTGAATATTTTGTAATTTCAAATGTTTCTAAAGGAGAAGTAATTTTAACTGTACACATCAACTGTAACAACGAAAATAAAGTAATTTCTTTTTATGAATTATAGCCTGAAGTGTACCACATCATGTACAAACTCATATGCAATTCTTTTAGAAAAACAGTTAAGATAATATCAACCTGTTTAAAAGACTGTAATTATTTTTTGTATCAATTACTTCTATTGAGGAAAAGTAATGCTAGAGGAGGGTACCCCTTTACAGTAGGCAAAACATCTCTAATAAATGTGAACAACAATCTAAGGAAAAGATAGATTGTTACTTACTGTAAATATGACACTTGAAGTTGCAGACAGGCACAATTTAAAGACACTTACACAAAGCCTTCAGCCACAGTCTTTGTCAGAAAAACACAATCACATTCATTCACACAAGTTAGCTCACCACATGCTCACATCTGCTCTCCCTGACAGCTTGGACTGGAATGCAACTGCCACATGCAATGGAAACAGGAATGTGGAGGAGACGGGGAAGGGAAGGGGATAGCAGTGTAGAGATGGGGGAAGAGAGGAGCAGCACTGTCTAGCAGAGTGTTTAGGAACTAGGCTCCCAATAGGCACAATGACAAGACACAATGACAAGAGACTGTGGGATAGGGAGGTGGGGTGGGGAGGGGACAGAGAAAACAAGGAGAGGAGCAGGTAGAGACAGGTGGGTGCATTGGCAGAGGGCGCCACACAAAGAAGGTAGGAGGTGAGAGTAGGCAGGAGGTGATAAGGATAGAGGGGGTGGAAACTGTTGGATGGAGCATGGTGGACAGTATATTACTGCAGGTTCAGATCACAATAACTTTGGCAGCGAAGCTTGTGTTGTAAGGATAACTCTCATCTGCGCAGTTCAGAAAAGCTGGTGACAGAGGGATGGATCCAGATGGCTCAGGTAGTGAAGAAGCCATTGAAATAAAGCATGTTATGTTTGGTTGCATATTGTGCCACACAGTGGTCTACTTTGCACTTGGTCGCAGTTTGGCTGTGTCCGTTCATCTTGATGGACAGCTGGTTGGTAGTCATACCAATATAAAAAGCTGTGCAATGTTTGCATCAGAGCTGGTATATGATATGGCTGCTTTCACAGGTAGCCCGGCCTCTGATGGGGTAGGACAAGCCTGTGACAGGACTGGAATAGGACGTTCTGGGTGGTTGGATAGGGCAGCTCTTACACCTGGGTCTTCTATAGGGACATGATCTTTGTGGCACAAAGTTAGGATTGGGAATGGCATAGGGAAGGACTAGGATGTCATTGAGGTTGGGTGGGCGATGGAATACCGGTTTGAGAGGGCTATGGATTTTGTGTTGAATGTCCCTCATTTCTGTGCAAGACAATAGGTAATCAAAGCCCTGAAAAAGGATGTGGTTCAGTTGCACCGGTCCGGGATGATTTTGGGTGACAAAGGTGACACTCCTTTGTGGCTGGTTCTTGGGGGCAGTGGAAGGACTGAGTGTGTGAGGGGTCATAGTGTGGGAGATCTGTTTGTGATGTAGGTCTAGGGGATAGTGCTTGTTTGTGAAGGCCTTGGTAAGAACCTCAACATACTGGGCAACAGAGTTCTTGTCACTGCAGACACACCGTCCCTGGGTGACCTGCTGTATGGGGGAGATTTTTTGGTTTGGAAGGGACAGCAGCTGTCGGGTGCAGGTACTGTTGGTGGCTAGTGGGTTTAATGTGGACAGAAGTGTGAATGACACCATCAGGCAGGTGGAGGTCAACGTCCAAGAAGGTGGCATGCTGGGTTGAGGAAGACCAGATGAAGTGGATGGTAGAGAAAGTGTTGACATTGTAAAAGAATAAAGATAGTGTGTCTTGGCCCTGATTCCAAATCATGAAGATATCACCAAGGAACCTGAAACATACTAGGGGTTTGGCATTTTGGGAGACTGGGAAGGTCTCTAGATGGTCCATAAACAGGTTGGTATAGGAGGGTGGCATGTGGCTGCCAATGGCTGTGCTGTAGATTTGTTTATATACCTTCCCTTCAGAAGAGTAGTAGTAGTGAGCTAGGATAAAGTTACTGAGGTATATAAGGAGTGAGGTAGTGGATTTGGAGTCTGAAAGACATTGAGAAGATAGTGTTCTATAGTGATAAGACCATTGGCATCAGACATGTTGGATGCTGATGTATAGGGAGGTGGCACCAGCAGTGACAAGATAAAGGAGTGGGGATGGTGAAGAGTCAGTAAAGGAAGTGGCTGGTATCTTTGATGTGTGAGGCTAGATTACAGGCAACTGGTTGGAGGTGTTGGTCAATGTGGGCCGACATTCTTTCAATGGGGGCATAATAACAGCAACAATGGGGTATCCAGGATTGTTGGGTTTGGGGAGTATGTAGAAGGTGGATGTGTGAGGTGTCTTAGGGGTGAGAGGGAAATGGATTCAGGGGAGAGATTCTGAGAAGAGCCTAACGCTTTAAGAAGGAATTGGAGGTTGTGTTGGGCTTCTGGGATGGGACCACTCTGGCAGACGCACGTGTGTGTGTGTGTGTGTGTGTGTGTGTGTGTGTGTGTGTGTGTGTGTGTGCGCGCGTTTCTTTTTCTGACAAAGGCTGTGGCTGAAGGCTTTGTGTAAGTGTGTTTTAATTATGCCTGACTGCAACTTCATGTGTCATCTTTATAGTAAGTAGATGTCTACCTTTTTCTTATGTTGTTGATATTCCAACTGGGAGTTTCCACTGTCTAATAAATGTGAGGTAGACTGGTCCTATTAGTCTGTTTGGCAGTAAGTATGGCCCTATGATATGGTCACCAATTATCCTGTCCCAGATGTTAATACCGACTCTGTACTGCCGATTTTGAATCACCTGTACATTCAGATTTACATCCACCTATACATGCATGTTGTGTGAGTTTAATATGCTATCTCTAGTAAATACGCATTTGTCCATGAATAGCACCATCTTCGAAAATTATGGCTGGGGTATGCATTGTTGTAAATAACACTGTGCAGACTGCACCTGTTGTGAGTAGTCCTCCTGTAATGCCTGGCCTTTCTGCAGATGGTATTGATGGAGCCAGTGTTCAAAGACAATACACTACATGGAAATTTTACCCTGTGTAGCACCAGTGCCATCTGCCAAGAACTGGTGGCTGGGTCGTCTTTGAACGTAGGCAGCATGTCCTCATCCAACTATAGTGTTTGAGCTGAGCTTGGACGACCCACATCACGTTTCGGCACCTAGCAGAGTATGAACAGTAAACTGGTGATAGTATCTACAAGTACCAAGCACAAAGTGCTACTACTTTACTGTACAATGGACAACCTCAGGCAGAACATACCTGCATGCAAATTTCTGGCTTCTCTGAGGTGTCTTTCGATGGCTGCGAACATGGAATGATGTGGGGCATGTCTGCTTGGAAAACATTCTGCATACAATCTTGCAGCAGCTCTCCCATTGCAACCCACTTTGCCATATGCAAGCAACATGTCAGTCATTTCTACAGCTGTGTACTGGTACATGTTGCACTGATGTCAACAACATTACTGCAGGCTGTGTGGGGGAGTGTAGTGCTTGTGCAGGAATGTTATCAGGCTCAGGTCATCCACTGCAGTGCACAGATGGCTAAAGGGAGGCATACCTTCCATGTTTAAAACATCAAAATGAATCGGAACACACCATCACAACTGTTTGCTTTCAGACTTTGATGCTCTTCAGCACCCAAGCCATATACTTCTAGATATGGGTTTCTTCTTGAAAACTGATCAGTGATCAGTTTTCCTTGCCACAAAACATATTAAGCGTTGTTGGGCATCTTTTTGGGACATCCTGTATAATCAAAATGGAGTTTCTTTTTATTGTTTTTGTCTTCAGTCCAAAGAATGGTTTGATGTAGCTCCCCATGCTACTTTATCCTGTGCAAGCCTCTTCAACTCAAATAACTACTGAAACCTACATACACTGAAGAGCCAAAGAAACTGACACACCAGCCTAATATAGTGTAAGACCCCTGCGAACTTGCAGTAGTGCCGAAAACGCGACATGGCATGAACTCGACTAATGTCTGAAATAGTGCTGGAGGGAACTGACATCATAAATCTTGCACAGCTGTCCACAAATCTGTAAGAGTATGAGGGGGTGAATATCTCCTCTGAACAGCACGTTGCAAGACATGTGTCGTGAATTTGCTGGCCAGTGGAAGTGCTTAAACTCAGAAGAGTGTTCCTGGAGTCACTCTGTAGCAATTTTAGACATGTAGGGTGTTGCATTGTCCTGCTGGAATTGCCCAAGTCTGTCAGGGTGCACAATGGGCATAAATGGACGCATGTAATCAGACTGGATGCTTATGTACATGTCACCTGTCAGAGCTGTAACTAGACGTATCAGGGGCCCCATATCACTCCAACTGCACACGCCCCACACCGTTACTTGCACCAGCTCAAAGAGTTCCCTGCTGACATGCAAGGTCTATGGATCCATGAGGTTGTCTCCATACCTGTACACATCCATCTGCTCAATACGATTTGAAATGAGACTCGTCTGACCAGGCGACATGTTTCTAGTCATCAACAGTCCAATGTCAGTGTTGACGGGCCCAGGCGAGGCATAAAGCTTTGTGTTGTGCAGTCATCAAAGGCACATGACTGGGCCTTCAGCTTCGAAAGCCCATATCAATGATATTTCATTGAATGATTCTCATGCTGACACTTGTTGATGGCCCAGCACTGAAATCTGCAGCAGTTTGCAAAAGTGTTGCATTTCTGTCATGTTGAATGATTCTCATCAGTCATCATTGGTCCCGTTCTTGGAGGATCTTTTTCTGGTCGCAGTGGTGTCAGAGATTTGATGTTTTACCGGATTTCTGATATTCACGGTATACTCGTGAAATGGTCGTATGGGAAAATGTGGCAACCATAACACCACATTCAAACTCACTTCAATCTTGATAACCCGCCATTGTAGCAGCGGTAACCGATTTAACAACTATGCCAGACATTTGTTGTCTTACCTAGGCAATGCCGACTGCAGTGTGGTATTCTGCCTGTTTACATATCTTTGTATTTGAATACACATGCCTATACTAGTTTCTCTGGCACTTCAGTGTGCTTACTGTATTCATCTCTTGGTCTCCCTCTACAATTATCCCCCCTCCTCCCCTCCCCTCCACCATATTTCCCTCAGTACTAAATTTGGTGATCTCTTGATGTCTCAGAACATGCCCTATCAATCAGTCTCTTCCTGTAGTCAAATTATGCCACAAATTTCTTTTCTCCCCAATTCTGTACCTTACTCAATCTAGTCATTTCCATCAGTCCTTGAAAGCTCTCACACACTTACAAACTTTGCTGTGACTCATCACATTGGGGCCATACACCTCATTTACCTGTTGATGAATTTCCACTGCTGCAAAATTCCTTTCTGTTTAAAACTGGATCACTAACCATCTTTTATAGTTGGTGGCCTGATCAATTGTTTTAAACATTTTGAACTGACACTGGATACAGTACACTGTGACGATACCAATGCAAATAGCATCGTTTGATAAGCAAGGCATGCCGGAAGTGGGTTGCATTTCAGCGTTTGCGTGACATGCAATTAGCTACAGCGATTCGGACCTTACTTTCTGAATAACCCTCATATGTTAAATGTTAACAAATTTCTATTTTTCAGAAAGACATTCCTTGATATTTGCAATCTACATTTTGTATCCCCTTTACTTTGCAATCTTTGTTCACTTTGCTTTCCAAATAGCAAATGTCATCTACTATTTTCAGCTGCACATTTCTTAGTCTTAATACCTTTAGTATTGCCTCATTTAATTTGACTACGCTCTATTATACCTATTTTATTTTTGTTGGTGTTTGTGTTGCAACCTCTTTTTAGATAACTATTGTCTCCATCCATCTGATCTCACCAGTGCTTTGCTGTCTGTGACAGGGGAATAGGCTACAACCTTGTTTCACTCACTTCTCAACCACAGCTTCCCTTTCATGTCCAACTCTATAATACTGCAGTATGGTTTCTGTGCAAGTTGTAGATAATATTTAGCTTCCTACACGTTATACCAGTTACCTTCGTAATTTAAAAGTGTTTATTTCAATCAGTATTGTCAAAATCTTTCTATAAATCTACAAATGTTATAAAACTAAATTTGCATTTCTTCAAACTACCTTCTAGTCTTGCACTCATCTGATCAGTATTGGTTCATGTGTGCCTACATTTCTCTGGAATCCAAACTGATCTTTCCCAACTTTGGCCTGTGCCAGTTTCTTCTGTAAATCTGTAAACAATTAGTGTCAGTATTTTGCAAGTTTGACTTATTAAACTGATAGTTTGGTAATATTGACATGTGGCTTCTTTGGAAAATGGGAATATTACATTGTTCTTGGTGTAGCTCTTTCAGTATTTTGTCAAATTCTTCTCTTACTCATCTTCATGTACTTCCTCTTCCCTTTCTATAATGTTGCCTTCAGATTCATTTCCCTTCTTTTAATATATTCATTCCACGTTTCAGCTGTCCCTTCTTTGCTTAGTAATGGCTTGCCACGTGATCGCTTGACATTAATATAGCTGCTTCTCTTTGCTCCAAAGGATCTTTAATTGTCCTATATTCAACTTTAGAGCCTTACTTCCATTCCCATTTTCTTATTCATTATTAGATCTACTTCTGAATTACCTCCATTTAATTTTGTGTTTGCAACCCTGTATTCGTCTGACCAGAAGTACCATCTTTCCTGCCACCAAACTTCACTAATTCTCTCTACAGTATGTGATCAAAAGTATCTGGACTCCCTCAAAAAGTACGTTTTTCATATTAGGTGCATTGTGCTGATGCCTACTGCCAGGTACTCCATATCAGTGACCTTGGTAGTCATTAGACATCGTGAGAGAGCAGAATAGGGTGCTCCGCAGAACTTACAGACTTCCAACGTGGTCAGGTGATTGTGTGTCACTTGTGTCATATGTCTGTACATGAGATTTCCACACTCCTAAACATCCCTAGGTCCACTGTTTCTGATGTGATAGTGAAGTGGAAATGTGAAGGGACATGTACAGCACAAAAGCGTACAGGCCAACCTTGTCTGTTGACTGACATAAAGCACCGACAGTTGAAGAGGGTTGTAATGTGTAATAGACAGACATCTATTCAGACCATCACACAGGAATTCCAAACTGCATCAGGATCCACTGCAAGTACTATGACAGTTAGGCAGATGGTGAGAAAACTTGGATTTCAAGGTTGAGCGGCTGCTCATAAGCCACACATCACATCAGTAAACGCCAAATGACGACTCGCTTGGAGTAAGGAGCGTAAACATTGGACGATTGAATAGTGGAAAAACGTTGTGTGGAGTGACGAATCACGGTACACAATGTGGTGATCTGATGGCAGAGTGTAGGTATGGCGAATGCCTGGTGAATGTCATCTGCCAGCATGCGTAGTGCCAACAGTAAAATTCGGAGGTGGTGGTGTTATGGTGTGGTCATGTTTTTCATGGAGGGGGCTTGCACCCCTTGTTGTTTTGCATGGCATTATCACAGCACAGGCTTACATTGATGTTTTAAGCACATTCTTGCTTCCCACTATTGAAGAGCAATTCGGGGATGGCAATTGCATCTTTCAACATGATCGAGCACCTGTTCAGAATGCACAGCCTGTGATGGAGTGGTTACATGACAATAACATCCCTGTAATGGACTGGCCTGCATAGAGTCCTGACCTGAATCATATAGAATACCTTTGGGATGTTTTAGAACGCTAACTTCATGCAAGGCCTCACCAAGTGACATCGATACCTCTCCTCTGTGCAGCACTCCGTGAAGAATGGACTGCCATTCCACGAGAAACCTTCCAACACCTGATTGAATGTATGCCTGCAAGAGTGGAAGCTCTCATCAAGGCTAAGGGTGGGCCAACGCCATACTGAATTCCAGCATTACCAATGGAGGGCGCCACAAACTTGTAAGTCATTTTCAGCCAGGTGTCTGAATACTTTTGATCACATAGTGTATATTTAATTTAAAAAGTCATTTCCCTTTTTAAATTGTCTAGCCTACCTACCCTATTACAGGGTCTAACGTAACACACACTGACCTGTGGAATGTCAGTTTATTTTTCTTGATGATATCCTCCTGAGTAGTGTCTGTCTAGAGGTCTGATGAGTCAGCCTGTTGTTGCCTCTGCAACTGTTAAAACAGCTGCTGCCCCTGTTTGGAAACCACATGTTTGTCTGGTCTCTCCACAGAAACCCCTCTGTTATGGTTGAACCTGGGTGTCTGTATTGATGAGGCATGCAGGGTGGAGGGGGAGTTAGGATAATAACTTGTGTTTGTCATACTATAGGTCACAAATGCCAAGTAAATCGGAAAAAGTACCTTTTTAAAAATTTTGCAATTTATTGATATTATCCATGTTACAGCTAATACAAAAACACAAAAAGAATCACATTTTCTGATAGAACAGTCAAGTTAAACCATTAATAGGCTATATTATGTTGCAGAAGAATAACCAGTTCCAAATCCTAAAAGGTATATTTCTTCTGACTCTTAATTCTCTCTCCTTTTCTGTAGATTTTTAAACATATTAAATTAATTCAATTGAACAACTGACATGTTGTATAAAATACAGACAAATGATCATCCATGAAAATTGTAATGCATCAAACCTGCATGGCATGCTGATTAGACATTTTAATAGTGTAAGTAATAATTCTGCATCTGAATGTCACAGTGTAACTTCAGTATGAGTTACATGTTTTCAAGATTAACAGCTTGACTCATGAACAACAGTACAGTAGACTCATAATAATCTGACGTTTGACAGTCCGACGCGCTTGATAGTCTGGTGCCGCACCGTTTCGCAACAGGTACTTCCTCCCGTCTGCCCCAAGCCTCAGGCCAGTATAATTAATGTGTTATCGAGAGTGCTCCTTTCATGTTATTTGTGAATTTGAAACCTGCTGCATAGCATAATTTTTGTGTTGAAAAATTAACATCCCCAGAAACTGGCCTACCAGTGCAACATATGTTTTGGCAGAAGTTTTCTGCGGCTTATGTCTCTTACAGAATGTAATAATGGTCTATCCCACCATTTGCAATGTCCGTACACTTTTTTCTTGGAATTTGCTCTCTGGTCAATGTCAGCTCAGTAATCAAGAAATACTGTCTACATAAAACACTATAGTAGCCATTGCTGAATGCCACATTGTGAAGTCTGGGTTGGTCCCCCCCCCCCCCCCCCCCCCTTGTGGAAAACAAGTTATGAAGCAGTGCCAACTTAGTGCAAGTGGTATGCATGGTCCCTCAAAAAATAAAACTGATTGGAAACCTTGGGGAAGATTAGTTTAGGTTTTGGAGAAATGTAGGAATATGTGAGACAATACTGACCTTATGACTTATCTTAGAAGACAGGCTGAGGAAAAGAAACTTAATTTTATAGCATTTCTAGATTCAGAGGCAGCTTCTGACAATAGTGATTGAAATACATTCTTTGAAACTCTGGAGGTAGGAAGGATAAAATACAGGGAGCTAAATGTTATCTACAACTTGTACAGAAACCAAACCGCTGTTATAAGAAGTGAAGCATGTGCAAGGGAAGCAGTAGTTAAGAAGAGAGTGAGGCAGGATTGTAGGCCATCGCTGATACTGTTCAATCTGTACAGTGGGTGAGTTCCGAAGGAAATGAAGGAGAAATCTGGAAATTGAGTTAAAAGTTCAGAAAGAGGAAATCATAACTTTCAGGTTTGTTGATGATATCATAACTGTATCAGAGGCAGCAAAGGACTTGGTAGAGCAGTTGAACCAAATGGGTGATGTGCTGAAAACGGGTTGCAAGTTGAATATATAGAGAAGTAAAACAAGGGTAATGAAACATAGTTGATTAAATCAGGCATGAGAATTGTAAATAAAACATGAAAAGTAGTAGACAAGTTTTGTTATTTGGGTAGCAAAATAACCGACAGTAGTTGAAGTAGAGACGACATAAAAATGCAGACTGGCAAGGCAAGAAAAAGAAGTTCTGGAAAAGATAAATTTGTTAACATGGAGTACATATTTAAAAGTTAGGATGTCTTTTCCGCAAGTATTTGCCTGGAGTCAAGGGTACCCATAAAGTAATTTGGGGGGGGGGGGGGGGGGGAGGAGAGTTCCAGTTCTGACCCTGTTAAAAAACCGCATAATACTTATTTTTAAAGAACACCTGACCACACTACATTTTTTCCTTTCCCTGAGAGCGAGGGGTGGAGGGTCGGGATCCCCCTCGGCCCTGGGTATGGGTGCCTTTATCTGGAGTGTAGCCTAGTACAGAAGTGAAATGAGGTGATAAACAAATGAGACAGTAAGAGACTATATGCTTATGTAATATGGTACTGCAGAAGAATGTCAAAGACTAGGCAGGTAGATTGGACAACTTTTGAGGAAGTACTCGTTTAAACTGGGAGAAAATAAAACTAAGATAAGGGAACAGTCGAGATTATCAGGCATCGAGGAATGGTCAGTTTGATAATGGTGGTGGTGGTGGGGTGAGGGAGTAAAAACTGAAGAGGGAGGCCAAGGCTTGACTATATTAAGCAGGCTCAGGTGGATGTAGGTTGTTGCAGTTATGTGGCAGTGAATAGGTTTGCACAAGATAGATAATTTAGAGAGTAGAGGATGGCAACAATAGCTGAAAAATCATTTTTAATTACTAGTTGGAGGAGACATGGCATACTATCTCTGTGCCAATCCTGCCAGCATGTTAGGCTGATGCTGGGAGGGGCTCACTTTTTCGGCTCAACTGGACGTGAAAATTAGGGAGAAAGTGCGGGTGACTTACACTTCATTCTGGGACGTACTTTTCGTTATAATTGTACGATGACATATGAGATACGGGAGTCACTGGCTGTCAGCTACCAGAGTGTTTAAGATTCGCGCAGAACTTTTAGGAGAACCTTGTGGTCGCGCTTCTTGGCGACATCCACGGCGGTCTTCCCGTTGCGGTCTCTGACGTTGACATCTGCCCCGGCGGCCAGTAGCAAGCGCGCCGTCAGCACGGAGCCACTGCGCGCGGCGCACTGCAGCGCCGACCTGCCGTTCCGGTTGGTCACTGTCACGTCTGCGCCGCCTGCCGTCAGCAGCGCGTCGACAGCGGCTGCGTGTCCGTACCAGGCGGCGAACAGCAGCGGCGAGCGGCCGTCTGCGCTGCGCGCGTCTCCAGTGGCACCGCCGTCGAGCAGCGCGTGCACCGTCGCCACGGCTCCCGCGGCCGCCGCCAGGTGCAGCGGCCGCTCCTCCTTGGCGTCGGGCACGTTGGGCCCGGCGCCTGCTTCGAGCAGTGCGCGCACGTTGGCGGTGCGGCCCGTGGCGGCTGCACAGTGCAGCGGCGAGCGGCCGTCGCCCGCCCTGGCGTGCAGGTCTGCTCGCGCCTCCAGCAGCGCCCTCACGGCGCGCTCGCCGCAGTGGGCTGCCGCCAGGTGCAAAGCTGTCAGGCCGTCCGCGTCGGCAGCGTCCACCGGCGCCACCCCGGCCTGCAGAAGGCGCACCACCTCGTCGTCGTTGCCTTCCTCTGCTGCCCAATGAAGTGCCTGTGCCGCAAACCAGTTTCGTGTAGTTTCCTGTTCATAGGCGTATGTAAGGGTGGAGGAGGCAGTTGCCCCCTCCCTGGAATCGCAGATTTTACTACTTTACTTTCTAACTTGCTGATGATTTTCTTGGTTAAACTTCAGATTTAATCACAGATGTACAAAACTTCATCAGTATCAAAACTGTGTCACTCCCATAACCTAACTAATAACACAAAGAGGTGAAATCATGCTTGCCTTTAAGTATCAAATTAATCTACCTCTAACAAATATTGAGTGGATAACTATCAGTTCTCTGGTGTATAATACGTTCATTGTGTCGCCTATAAAATTTTCGCAGAGGTGACAAATGTCACTGGATAGCAATATGCACATACAGAGGGGTCCAAAAAAATGTATGCACTGTTTAAAAGTCCATAACTGGCAAACTAATTGACGGAGTTGTCTCATTTTTGGTGAAAGTGTAGCTTAAAGTCCAACTTAAATATATGACTGTAGGTGTTCGAAATGGTCACCATTAACATCCACACACAAACGATGCCCCTGAACTGCAGCACGAACTACTGACTGCAACGTGTTCAGTTGGATATTTGCACATGAATGTACGATGGATTCTCGAAGTTCAGCCAATGCGCATGGCTTTTTTCGATAAACGACGTCCTTTAGTGTTCCCCACAGGTAAAAGTCCAGAGGAGTTAGGTCTGAGGAACGTGGTGCATACTCCACAGCACCTCTATGGCCTATCCATCTTCCTGGTAGATTTTCGTCGAGATACGCCCTAACACGATTTCGGTAGTGGGCTGGGGCACCATCTTGCTGAAAGTAAACCCTTCTGTCTCCATACAAGTCTCGGATGGCAGGTAAAATTGATGTCTGAAGCTTCTGAAGGTACACCTCACCGGTAACTATGCCGTAAAAGAAGAACGGCCCAATCAAGCCCCGGTAAGACAACTCACACCACACATTTACTCCTGGCAAGTTCACGGCTTTGTCTACATGGACGTTCGGATTTTCCGCGGCCCAATAGATGCAATTGTGGGGATTTACTGTGCCATTGTGTTTGAACTGTGCTTCATCAGATCACACAATCATCTCTGCAAACTCTTCATCGTTGCACACCATGTTAGTAAACCACTGGCAGTACTCCATTCTACGATCTGGGTCGCCCTCGTTCATTGCGTTTAGCAATCGTGGGATGTACCACTTCCACTTTGCTGTCTTCAAAATCCACTGAACACTTGAGCGACTCACTCCAGTTTCACGGGCACACTGTCTCACAGACTTCTGTGGTGAGCGAGTGAATTCTTGCAACACACGACGGGAAGATGGATAGGCCGTAGAGGTGCTGTGGAGTATCCACCACATTCCCCAGAGCTAACTTCTTTGGACTTTTACCTGTGGGGAACACTAAAGGACGTCGTTTATCGTCAAAAGCCACGCACATTGGATGAGCTTTGAGAATCCATTGTACATTCATGTGAAAATATCCAACTGAACACGTTGCAGTCAGTAGTTCGTGCTGCAGTTCGGCGGCATCGTTTGTCTGTGGATGTTAATGGTGACCATTTCGAACACCTACAGTGATATCTTTAAGTTGGACTTTAAGCTACACTTTCAGCAAAGAGGAGACAACTCCTTCAATTAGTTTGCCAATTAGGTACTTTTAAACAGTGGATACCTTTTTTGGACCCCTCTGTATACAGATAGCGGTAGTATCACATACACAAGGTATAAAAATGCATCGGCAGAGCAGTCATTTGTAGTTAGGTGATTTGTGTGAAAAAGTTTATGACGTGATTATGGCCGCACGACAGGAATTAACAGACTTTGAATGCAGAATGGTAGTTTGAGCTAGTCACATGGGACATTCCTTTTCCGAAATCGCTAGGGAATTCAATATTCCGAGTTGCACAGTGTCAAGAGTGTGCCGGGAATAGCAAATTTCAAGCATTACCTCTCACCGTGGACAATGCAATGGCTGATGGCCTTCACTTAACGACCAGGAGCAGCGGCTTTTGCGTAGTGTTGTCAGTGCTAACAAGCAACACTGTAAAATAAACGCAGAAATCATTGTGGGATGTACGACGAACGTACCCATTGGCATAGTGCAGTGAAATCAGGTATTAGTGGGCTATAACAGCACACAACTGACGCTAGTACCTTTGCTACAGCACGGCATCACCTGCAACGCCTCTCTTGGGCTCAGGGCCATATCAATTGGACCGTAGACGACTGGAAAACCGCGCCCTGGTCAGATGAGTCCCGATTTCAGTTGGTAAGAGCTGATGGAAGATTCGAGTATGATGCATATCCCACAAAGCCATGGTCCCAAGTTGTCAACAAGGCACTGTGCAAGCTGCTGGTGGCACCATAATAGTGTGGGCTGTGTTTACAATGAATGGACTGGGTCCTCTGGTTCAACTGGACCGACCATGACTAGAAATGGTTATGGTCGGTTAGTTGGAGATCATTTTCTGCCATTCATGAACTTCATGTTCCGAACAACGATGGTGTTTTTATGGATGACAATGCGCCATGTCACTGGGCCATAATTATTCACGATTGGTTTTAAAAACATTCTGGACATTTCGAGTGAATGATTTGGCCACCCAGATCGCCCGACATGAATTCCAGCGTACTTTTATCTGACATAATCAAGAGGTTGGTTTGTGCACAAAATCCTGCACCGGCAACACTTTCGCAGTTATGGGCGGCTATAGAGACAGCGTGGCTCAATATTTCTACATGGGACTTCCAACGACTTGTTGAGTCCATGCCCTGTCGAGTTGCTGCACTACACTGGGCGAAAGGAGGTCCGACATATTGGAAGGCATCCCATGACTTTTGTCAGCTCAGTGTAGTTCTTGTTGGATGACATGTACTGAAACTGATCACTTTATTTATACAAAAAAATGGTAGTTTTAGAGTTGGCTTCCCTCCCCTTCCCTGGTTAAATTCTGCAGGCACCCATGTTCGTGCTTCTAAAGTTTCCACATGAGAAACTCTTTCTTATTTATGAGTGGAGTTATGAATTTTCATTCTACCACAGTATTTTTTCATAACAGCCCAGCAATATAATTGGATTAAGATGTGCGACTGACGTTTCAACGAGTCTAGGTGTAAGCGCCAGGCATCAGCAGTTGTAGTTATTTCTCAAGCACCATGTCAGAATAATCCATGTACTGAAACTTCCTGGCAGATTAAAACTGTGTGCCCGACCGAGACTCGAACTCAGGACCTTTGCCTTTCGATGGTAGAGCACTTGCCCGCGAAAGGCAAAGGTCCCGAGTTCGAGTCTCGGTCGGGCACACAGTTTTAATCTGCCAGGAAGTTTCATATCAGCGCACACTCCGCTGCAGAGTGAAAATCTAATTCTGGAATCAAATGTGAGAAGAAATTTAATACTACCGTCATTCAGTCTACTGGGGCGGCGTAAAATGAAATTATTTCGCAAAAGAGCAGCTGAACTTTCAACTGTTTCAATCAACTACGAGGGTAAGTCAATTATTATCCGCAAAGTAGCTATGAAATTTTATTTAATCAAATAGCAAACTTACAAGAACATCATTTTTCGACGTAGTCTCCTTGTGTTTCAACGCACTTGGCTCATAGTTGTACAAGCTTCCTGATGCCCTCATAAAAAAAGGTTCTTGGTTGAGCCAGGGATGAACCGCTTCTTTCACTGCTTCTTCCGAGGCAAATCGACGGCCCCTTAATGCCTCTTTGAGTGGACCAAGCAAGTGATAGTCAGAAGGGGCAAGACCGGAATTATATAGAGGATGATCCACTACTTCAAATTTGAGTTTCTGGAGCGATTCAGCATTGTGGGCAGCAGTATGCGGACGGGCATTGTCGTGCAACCACACAACACCTTTTGACAGCAGTCCTCGGCGTTTGCTTCGAATTGCTGGCTTTAGCCTGGCAGTAAGCATCTCACTGTAACGTAGACTGTTTGTTGTTGTGCCCGTTTTCCCATAATGTTTCAGTATTGGATCTTGTGCGTCCCAAAACCCCGTAAGCATCAGTTTTCCTGCTGACGGCTGGGTCTTGAACCTTTTCTTGCACGGCGAATTTGGATGTTTCCATTCCATACTTTGCCGTTTACTCTGCGGCTCGCAATGATGGATCCATGTTTCGTCACCAGTAACGATCCTGTCTAAGAAGTTGTCCCCTACGTCACCATAGCGATTCAAATGTTTTTTGCAGATGCCCAAGCGCGTTTGTTTATGCAACTGTGTTAGTTGTTTTGGGGCCCATCTTGCACAAACTTTGTGAAACCCAAGTCTGTTGTGGATGATTTCGTAGGCACAACCGTGCTAATTTGCAGACGACGTGCCACTTCGTCAATAGTTAATCGTCTGTCTAAGAGAATCATTTCACGTAAACATTCAAATGGTTTCTTCATTTGTGGCGGTAAACGGTCCTCCGGCCCCATCGTGCGTAACACTTGTGCGACCATTTCGCAATCTCTCAATCCATTCGTAGACACTCCGTTGTGGCAAAACGCTGTTCCCGTACTGTACCGAAAGTCATCGACCAATTTCGGCCCCTGATAGGCCTTCCGACCACAAAAAACGTATCACTGAACGTTGCTCTTCTTTGGTGCAAATAGACAGCGGAGCAGCCATGATTAACACACAGCAGTGGTAACGAAACTAACCTAGCAGCTTGAAAATTGCAAACAAATAACAAATAAATAAAGCATGCGTCACAACTAAAACGACAGTACTACCAAAATAAGCAAGAATATAACTAAATTGCGGATAATAATTAACTTACCCTCGTATGTTTGACCACACTAATTGAAGTGTTCAGACCAATGTTTACGAATAAATTACCTGATGACGACATGGAGAGCGAGTTGCAGCCTGCCATGCTTTGCTGATGCAACTTTCAAATGCTGTATCTCACTGAAGAGTTTTATTTTCTGATGAATGTGTCGTATAGTGCAGTTCACATATAAGAAATATGTTTTCCTGGCTAATGAAATTTGTCACTGATTGAACGGAATTGGGTTGGTTGGTTGTTTCGGGGAAGGAGGCCAGACAGCGAGGTCATCGGTCTCATCGGATTAGGGAAGGACGGAGAAGGAAGTCGGCCGTGCCCTTTGAAAGGAACCATCCCGGTATTTGCCTGGAGCGATTTAGGGAAATCACGAAAAACCTAAATCAGAATGGCCGGACGCGGGATTGAACCGTCGTCCTCCCGAATGCGAGTCAAGTGTCTAACCACTGCGCCACCTCGCTCGGTGCGGAATTGGGTATAGGTATGATCTCAGAGAGTCTGCATTAGTTTTGTGTTAGCTCGAAGTTTTGAGAAGTGTGGAGAAATGACAGGGAGAATGTGATAAGACGTAAAATTGGAGACTGGATTTCAAATTCAGGCTCAACTAAAAAAGAAGACGAAAATACACAACTGGCCATTAAAATTGTTACACCAAGAAGAAATGCAGATGATAAACGGGTATTCATTGGACAAATATATTATACTTCAACTGACATGTGATTACATTTTCACGCAATTTGGGTGCATAGATCCTGAGAAATCAGTACATAGAACAACCACCTCTGGCCGTAATAACGGCATTGATACGCCTGGGTATTGAGTCAAACAGAGCTTGGATGGCGTGTACAGGTACAGCTGCCCAGGCAGCTTCAACATGATACCACAGTTCATCAAGAATAGTGACTGGCGTATTCTGACGAGTCAGTTGCTCGGCCACCATTGACCAGACTTTTCAATTGGTGAGAGATCTGGTGAATGTGCTGGCCATGGCAGCAGTCGAACATTTTCTGTGTCCAGAAAGGCCCTACAGGACCTGCAACAGGCGGTCGTGCATTATTCTGCTGAAATGTAGCGTTTTGCAGGGATCGAATGAAGGGTAGAGCCACGAGTCGTAACACATCTGAAATGTAACGTCCACTGTTCAAAGCGCCATCAATGCGAACGAGAGGTGACCGAGACGTGTAACCAATGGCACCCCATACCATCACACCGGGTGATGCGCCAGTGTGGCGATGACGAATACACGCTTCCAATGTGTGTTCACCGCGATGTCACCAAACACGGATGCGACCATCATGATGCCGTAAACAGAACCTGGATTCATCCGAAAAAATGACGTCTTGCCATTCGTGCACCCAGGTTCGGCGTTTACACCATCGCAGGCTCTCCTGTCTGTGATGCAGCGTCAAGGGTAACCGCACCCATGGTCTGCGAGCTGATACTCCATGCTGCTGCAAACGTCGTCGAACTGTTCGTGCAGATGATTGTTGTCTTGCAAACGTCTCCATCTGTTGACTCAGAGATCGAGACGTGGCTGCTCGATCCGTTACAGCCATGCGAGTAAGATGCCTGTCATCTCGACTGCTAGTGATACGAGGCCGTTGGGATCCAGAAAGGCTTTCCGAATTACCCTCCTGAACCCACCGATTCCATATTCTGCTAACAGTCAATGGATCTCGACCAACACCAGCCGGCCGCGGTGGCCGTGCGGTTCTAGGCGCTGCAGTCCGGAACCGCGAGACTGCTACGGTCGCAGGTTCGAATCCTGCCTCGGGCATGGATGTGTGTAATGTCCTTAGGTTAGTTAGGTTTAAGTAGTACTAAGTTCTAGGGGACTGATGACCTAAGATGTTAAGTCCCATAGTGCTCAGAACCATTTGAACCATTTCGACCAACACGAGCAGCAATGTCGCGATACGATAAACTGCAATCGCGATAGGCTACAATCCGACCTTTATCAAAGTCGGAAACGTGATGGTACGCATTTCTCCTCCTTACACAAGGCATCACAACAACGTTTCACCAGGCAACGCCGGTCAACTGCTGTTTGTGTATGAGAAATCGGTCGGAAACTTTCCTCATGTCAGCACGTTGTAGGTGTCGCCACCAGCGCCAACCTTGTGTGAATGCTCTGAAAAGCTAATCATTTGCGTATCACAGCATCTTCTTCCTGTCGGTTAAATTTCGCGTCTGTAGCACGTCATCTTCGTGGTGTAGCAATCTTAATGGCCAAAAGTGTAACTTTAAGAACAAACATTAATCAAACAGGGCAGCAGCAACTATATATGAGAAGCTATGTTTGTGGTAATTACTTTGAGTTATGTATAATGACTGGTAGTGTCAATGTTTGGTAAGTAAAGACCATGATAATTTAGTGAGATAGCAACATTTACTGCCAGTTTCCAAATGTGGTAGAGTTGTGATGGAAGCGTTAGAATACATGCGATGTAGTTTAGAAATTTAAGGGAAGATTATAGTGTGAGTGGCATTCAGTAAGTAAGGCAACACTTTCTTTTCTCGGCCAATTTCGGTTGAAAACGGAATTTGCTGTGGGACACTGTGCAAATATGCCCGTTTCAGCTCCTATAGTGTAACGAAATTCCGACAGGTGCAGCGGTATACTCGTATGTAACCCTCAAAATAGCGTTCTGTAACGGAGTCGCATTCCAAGCACAGAGGTATCACTGAGTTTCTTTAGGCGAAAAACCAGAGCATTAGAGGTGTGCATAGGCACTTGCAGAATGTCTACAGAGACGTGGCAGCGCCCAAAACCACGGTCAGTCGTTGGGTGAGGCGTGTCAGCATCACAACGAGGTCGCAGAAACCTGTCTGATCTCCTGCATGCTAGCCGGCCACACACAGCTGTGACTCCTGCGGTGTTGGAACTTGCGGGCACTCTCATTATTCAAGGTGACTGACGGATCACAGTCAAACACCCTGCTGCTCAATTGGACGTTACTGTTAGTAGTGCTGTCCATCAGTTGGGGTACTCAAAGTATGTGCCCACTGGGTTTCTCCCCCCTAACAGAAGACCACAAAGAGCAACGAAAGACTATTCGTGCGGAAGGAAACTATTGATGCAGCAACACGTTGGGCATGACATATTTAATGAAAATGCATGACGTATTGAAGTGAGTTGCTGAAGTGAGCAAGGTTTTACGAGAGAGAATTTATGATTCACGAGGGGGGGGGGGGGGGGGGGGGGACAAAAAAAATGGGAAATTCATCACAACGTCTTTATTTTTTAATATTTTTACACCAAATTTTGATCACCTTCAAAGTATTCTCCATTGACCACAAGGCACTTCTTCAAATGATCCTTCCATTGTTCAAAGCAGTTTTTAAATTCACTTATCCTGATGTTTTTCTATGCCTTCCGGCGATTTTTGTATTACCTCCTCTGCAGTGGCAAAACTCTTTCATGTTACTTTGCTGCTTCTGTGGGAAAAAAGAAATCTCAGGGGACTATATCTGGTGAGTAGGGGGGTTGGACAATCGGCGTCATGCCGTTTTTGGTCAAAAACTGCTTTACGGAGAGGGTGGTGTGGGCTGGCGGGTTGTCGTGATGGAAGAACCAGTCGCCTGTGCTCTAAAGATCTGCCCTTTTCTTGCGGATACTCCCCCTCAGTCTTTTCAAAACGTCCAAGTAGAATTCCTGGTTGACAGTTTGATCCAGGGGCACGAACTCCACGTGCACAACAACTCTGAAATCGAAGACAAGTGAGCATTTTCTTGATGTTTGATTTCACTTGACGAGCTTTTTTGGGATGAGGAGAACCACATGTCTCCCGCTGGCTTTATTACTGCTTTGTTTCAGGTTCGTATCCATAGCACCACGATTCATCAATCAAATGGTTCAAATGGCTCTGAGGAGTATGGGACTTAACATCTGAGGTCATCAGTCCCCTAGAACTTATAACTACTTAAACCTAACTAACCTAAGGACATCACACACATCCATGCCCGAGGCAGGATTCGAACCTGCGACCGTAGCAGTCGCGCGGTTCCAGACTGAAGTGCCTAGAACCGCTCAGCCACTTCGGCTGGCTCACCAGTAATCACCTGGGGAAAAAATTCAGGGTCCTCTTTCAGCTGATTTTGAAGCTTAAAACACGCCTGAAGTCGACGCTCCCTTTGCTCGTCTGTGAGTAGGCGAGGGACAAATTTGGGTGCAACCCTTCTCTCTTTTGGCTCCTGCGGCATTGGACATCCGGCTCAGATGCTTACTAGGAACTACCTCTTTGCGTCCTCCAGAGTTATGCCCCTGGCGTGGCCATATGTTCGATTAGCTGGCTCACATTCTTATCCTGGCCAATTACATTATTGTCCACTATCATTGTTAAATGTTTTTGTAACGCCCACAGTCTCCATATTCTCACAGCAAGAAGGGAGAAGCACATGCAGACCTTGTTTAGGGTACAATGGGTTCAATGGGCAATCTCCATTTCGCCAATTAGGAACAAGTATCCTATGTCCCGTCTACACTCCTGGAAATTGAAATAAGAACACCGTGAATTCATTGTCCCAGGAAGGGGAAACTTTATTGACACATTCCTGGGGTCAGATACATCACATGATCACACTGACAGAACCACAGGCACATAGACACAGGCAACAGAGCATGCACAATGTCGGCACTAGTACAGTGTATATCCACCTTTCGCAGCAATGCAGGCTGCTATTCTCCCATGGAGACGATCGTAGAGATGCTGGATGTAGTCCTGTGGAACGGCTTGCCATGCCATTTCCACCTGGCGCCTCAGTTGGACCAGCGTTCGTGCTGGACGTGCAGACCGCGTGAGACGACGCTTCATCCAGTCCCAAACATGCTCAATGGGGGACAGATCCGGAGATCTTGCTGGCCAGGGTAGTTGACTTACACCTTCTAGAGCACGTTGGGTGGCACGGGATACATGCGGACGTGCATTGTCCTGTTGGAACAGCAAGTTCCCTTGCCGGTCTAGGAATGGTAGAGCGATGGGTTCGATGACGGTTTGGATGTACCGTGCACTATTCAGTGTCCCCTCGACGATCACCAGTGGTGTACGGCCAGTGTAGGAGATCGCTCCCCACACCATGATGCCGGGTGTTGGCCCTGTGTGCCTCGGTCGTATGCAGTCCTGATTGTGGCGCTCACCTGCACGGCGCCAAACACGCATACGACCATCATTGGCACCAAGGCATGAAGGGACTCTCATCGCTGAAGACGACACGTCTCCATTCGTCCCTCCATTCACGCCTGTCGCGACACCACTGGAGGCGGGCTGCACGATGTTGGGGCGTGAGCGGAAGACGGCCTAACGGTGTGGGGGACCGTAGCCCAGCTTCATGGAGACGGTTGCGAATGGTCCTCGCCGATACCCCAGGAGCAACAGTGTCCCTAATTTGCTGGGAAGTGGCGGTGCGGTCCCCTACGGCACTGCGTAGGATCCTACGGTCTTGGCGTGCATCCGTGCGTCGCTGCGGTCCGGTCCCAGGTCGACGGGCACGTGCACCTTCCGCCGACCACTGGCGACAACATCGATGTACTGTGGAGACCTCACGCCCCACGTGTTGAGCAATTGGGCGGTACGTCCACCCGGCCTGCCGCATGCCCACTATACGCCCTCGCCCAAAGTCCGTCAACTGCACATACGGTTCACGTCCACGCTGTCGCGGCATGCTACCAGTGTTAAAGACTGCGATGGAGCTCCGTATGCCACGGCAAACTGGCTGACACTGACGGCGGCGGTGCACAAATGCTGCGCAGCTAGCGCCATTCGACGGCCAACACCGCGGTTCCTGGTGTGTCCGCTGTGCCGTGCGTGTGATCATTGCTTGTACAGCCCTCTCGCAGTGTCCGGAGCAAGTATGGTGGGTCTGACACACCGGTGTCAATGTGTTCTTTTTTCCATTTCCAGGAGTGCATTTGTCACCTCCACCTCGTCCTCTGCTAAAACCTCCTTTGACTTCAGTGTGATCTTTCCCACCCTCTTCTTGGCAGGACAGAACACAGACAGTGATAGGCATTCGTAGTAAGCATTCTTTCTTTTAGCAAACTGCATATAGTCATTTTACATTAGCATCTCACGTCCTGTAGAGAAATCCATTTTTCTCCTAGTTTGGCACACAGCTAGCTTCTTATCTAGTTTAAAATATGCACACTTTCCACTTTTCTCAAGAGAATAGGAAAACAATATGGCGGGCGATAGCCACAGTGTCCCAGAGGAAAGGGGGGGGGGAGGGCGCGTTCCTTTTCAGTCTGCCTCCTACAGGGGTAGTCAGTGTCTGGGGGCAGTAGCGGCCGGATTTCTGTCCTCAGGTCCAATACACCTTCATGGCCGTTCTGCGATGTGTACCTACAAGGAAGCAATATATTGGTTGGCCCTTGTAGGAATGTACGCTCTCGATATTTTAACAGAAAACCATTCCACACCATGATGCACAATAGCTCTCTTGCAACATATGTTACTGGAGTTGGCTGACCATCTCTACGATGCTTCTGCACTTACTAAATGAACCTGCAATGAACTGCGTTGTTCTTATTTGGACCTTCTCTACTTCCTCTATCAATCCCACCTGGTTTGGTTCCCAGATTCATGAGCAATATTACGCACTAGTAGAACTACAGTTTTAGCAGCTGTCTCCATCGTGGGCAGATTACATTTCCTGAGGATTCTTCCAATGAAACTCAGTATGGCGTCTGCTTTACCTGCAATTAGTTTTATGTCGTTGTCCTGCTTTGAATCACTCATTACACATATTCTCAGTTACTTAATGGATGCGACTACTTCAAGTGACTGTTGTGCAACCGTGTAGTCATACAATGACGGGCCTCTCTACCTATTTATGCGCAATAGTTACATTCGTTTATGTCGAGGTTTAACTGCCAGTCCCTGCACCAAGCGTCGATTCTCTGCAGGTCTTCCTGCATTTCGCTACAGTTTTCTAGCATTGCATCTTCTCTGTATGTAACAGAAAATTATGCGAAAAGCATCAAAGAACTTCCGATGTTATCCACTAGTTCAATATGCATACTGTGAAAAGAAACGGTCCTGTAACACTCCCGTGGGTTGAACCCAAAACTATTTTTATATATGGAGATTTTTCTCCATTAAGAGTGACATGCTCCACATGACGAGGAGGACATGGATAAGCGTAAATCACTGTGTAACGTTTGGTGGAGCATGTATAGATCATAGGCTACTCAGTTTTTAAACGTAAGCACTTCAATATACATAAAGTACAATTTTGACCTAGGGATAATGAGATTTCTCGGATATCGGTAGGCACATGTAGAGCCTTGACTTGCATGGCTTTCTGGACGATGGCGACGCTACTGTGCGGCCCCGCCCCACCTCCCGTCACTACAAACTGTCAATTACAAAGTGATTTTATTCGATCTGTAGTCTGTAACATTGCAGTTGCTGTGTGTTTTTATAAAATTGGAGGATAGGAAAAGTTTAGTTTAGACGAATATTCCAAAGTGCAGTGGATTATGCACTGTTATGAAACTTCCTGGGCGATTAAAACTATGCGCCAAAGAGGGACTTGAATAAGGAATCTAACATGAAACTTCCTGGCAGATTAAAACTGTGTGCCCGACCGAGACTCGAACTCGGGACCTTTGCCTTTCGCGGGCAAGTGCTCTACCAACTGAGCTACCGAAGCACGACTAACGCCTGGTACTCACAGCTTTACTTCTGCCGGTACCTCGTCTCCTACCGTCCAAACTTTACAGAAGCTCTCCTGCGAACCTTGCAGAACTAGCACTCCTGAAAGAAAGGATATTGCGGAGACATGGCTTAGCCACAGCCTGGGGGATGTTTCCAGAATGAGATTTTCACTCTGCAGCGGAGTGTGCGCTGATATGAAACTTCCTGGCAGATTAAAACTGTGTGCCCGACCGAGACTCGAACTCGGGACCTTTGCCTTTCGCGGGCAAGTGCTCTACCAGAGCTCGATAGCTCTACCAGAGCACTTGCCCGCGAAAGGCAAAGGTCCCGAGTTCGAATCTCGGTCGGGCACACAGTTTTAATCTGCCAGGAAGTTTCATATCAGCGCACACTCCGCTGCAGAGTGAAAATCTCATTCAAGGAATCTAACACTTTGGAGGTAGAAGCAAAGCTGTGCGGGAGGGGGGGGGGGGGGCGTTGTGAGTTGTTTCTCGATAGCTCAGTCGGTAAGAGCATTGCCCATGAACGACAGCGTTTCGGGTATTGATCTTCCAGGATTTCCTAACAGCGCAAACACCACTGCAGAATGAAAGTTACAATCTGGAAACAATCCCCTAGGCTGTGGCTAAGCCATTTTCTTTATTTCAGGGCAGGAGTATTTCTGTTAAGTTTGGAAAGTAGCAGAAAGGCACTGGCAGCAGTAAATCTATGAGGGAGGGTCATCAGTCATGCGTGGATAGCACGAAATATACACTCAGGTGAAAAAGGCATGGTATTCAGATAGGCACATATACAGATGGCGGTAGTATCGCGTACACAGGGTTTAAAAGGGCTGTGCATTGACGGAACTGTCGTTCGTAGTCAAGTGATTCGTATGAGAAAGTTTCCAACGTGATCAGGGGTCAGGGTCGCACTACAGGTATTAACAGACTTTAAATGCAGAGTGGTAGTTGAAACTAGACTCATGGGACATTCCATTTCGGAAATCGTTAGGGAATTAAATCTTGTGAGCAGGGGCGTTTGCGTAGTGTTGTCAGTGCTGACAAGCAACGCTGTGAAATAACCACAGAAATCAGTGTGGAATATACGAAAAACGTATCCATTAGGACAGAGTGGTGAAATTAAGCGTTAGTGGGCTATAACAGCAGACGACCAACTCTAGTGCCTTTGCTACACCACGACATCACCTGCAACGTCTCTCCTGGGCTCACGACCAATCAGTTGGACCAATGATCAATCAGTTGGACCATAGACGACTGGGAAACCGTGACCTGGTCGAATGAATCCCGATTTCAGTTGGTAATAGCTGATGGGGTTCGATTGTGATGCAGAGCCCACAAAGCCAAGCTCCCAAGTTGTCAACAAGGCACTGATCACGCTGGTAGTGACTACATAATAGTGTGGGCTGTGTTTACATGGAATGGACTGGGTCCTCTAGTCCAACTGAACCGATCACTGACAGTAAATTGTTATGTTCGGATACTTTGAAACCATTTGCAGCCATTCATGGACTTCATGTTCCCATAAAAAAGGGCATTTTTTAAGGATGACAATCCGCCGTTTCACTGGGCCACAATTGTTCTCAGTTGGTTTGAAGAACATTCTGGACAATTCGAGTGAATGATATGGGCACCCAGATCGTCTGACATGAATCCCATCGATCATTTATAGGTCATACTCGAGAGGTCAGTTTGTGCACAAAATCCTACGCTGCCAACAATTTCGCAATTATGGAGGTCTATAGAGGCAGACTGGCTGGATATTCCTGCAGGGGACTTACAACAGTTGTTGAGTCAATGCCATATCGAGTTGCTGCACTACACTGGGAAAAGGATGTCTGACACGATATTAGAGGGATTACCTCGTTGTATTCATTGACAGCAGCAATTCTTGTTGGCTTTAACACCAAATGTCACTGACAAGGTGTGACACTCATATCCAGTCCCAGTTGGTAAGGATCTTTCTACTAACACTGTTCTTATGTCGTGTTGCGTACATGCCTGTGAGTGGGACAGCATTTCTTGTAGACACTTTGGTCAGTGCTCATTGATACACCAACAAATTGATTGCAAGCAGGACGTAAATGTGTGGGGCAAGGCGATGTCTTGTGTGACCCATAGTGAGGTGATGGGCCTGGATGGTATGATTGTTTAACAGTCATTGTTGTTCAGCTTTGTTATGGTAAGTACTTTTTTGTTTGTCCTTGTATTAGCAATAGTCACCGGCGACCCCAGTCATGAGCAGTGCACCCACTCCGCTACAATTAATTGTGAGTGATTTTCTCCGAATGGACGTATCGACAGTGTGCGTTTGACATGACGACTGACCAGTGACTGACACTTGCCAGAGGGAGCTGTGTGGAGCGGAAGCAGCTAGCCTGGCTCCCATATAGACCGCCAGGGGGTGTGGAGTTGTGGGGGAGGGAGAAAGGAACAAGCTACGCCTGCCTCCAGCACTCCAGGCACCTTAACCTATGCTTCATGCTATCGTGAAAGAAAAAGTCATGAAAGGAGGCACAAATAGGCAAAATGGTGACTGTAATTGAAACTGAAACCGACTAATGTATGGACATACTTTACACAGTACCTAACTGCAACAATGATTTATCACTAATCAAATGGAAAAACTGGAAAAACTGCGAAACAGAGTGAAGTACAACACAGTAATACTATACAGCAGACAACAGTCGCTACCTCATACAGTACTGTCAAATGGGTTACGTTGGCTGCAACCAAAAATACCAGCAGGAGCCTTCCGACGTCTACCAATTCAGGACTACGGAGCTCATTGGCCAACAGTACTTCCTCTGTGATGGCACCCACGATCTGACCGTCATGCATTGCATTGATATTGTGCATATTTCGCTACGGTTGATTGGCACACTAATGGCCAGTGTAACATACACTCCTGGAAATTGAAATAAGAACACCGTGAATTCATTGTCTCAGGAAGGGGAAACTTTATTGACACATTCCTGGGGTCAGATACATCACATGATCACACTGACAGAACCACAGGCACATAGACACAGGCAACAGAGCATGCACAATGTCGGCACTAGTACAGTGTATATCCACCTTTCGCAGCAATGCAGGCTGCTATTCTCCCATGGAGACGATCGTAGAGATGCTGGATGTAGTCCCGTGGAACGGCTTGCCATGCCATTTCCACCTGGCGCCTCAGTTGGACCAGCGTTCGTGCTGGACGTGCAGACCACGTGAGACGACGCTTCATCCAGTCCCAAACATGCTCAATGGGGGACAGATCCGGAGATCTTGCTGGCCAGGGTAGTTGACTTACACCTTCTAGAGCACGTTTGGTGGCACGGGATGCATGCGGACGTGCATTGTCCTGTTGGAACAGCAAGTTCCCTTGCCGGTCTAGGAATGGTAGAACGATGGGTTCGATGACGGTTTGGATGTACCGTGCACTATTCAGTGTCCCCTCGACGATCACCAGTGGTGTACGGCCAGTGTAGGAGATCGCTCCCCACACCATGATGCCGGGTGTTGGCCCTGTGTGCCTCGGTCGTATGCAGTCCTGATTGTGGCGCTCACCTGCACGGCGCCAAACACGCATACGACCATCATTGGCACCAAGGCAGAAGCGACTCTCATCGCTGAAGACGACACGTCTCCATTCGTCCCTCCATTCACGCCTGTCGCGACACCACTGGAGGCGGGCTGCACGATGTTGGGGCTTGAGCGGAAGACGGCCTAACGGTGTGCGGGACCGTAGCCCAGCTTCATGGAGACGGTTGCGAAGGTCCTCGCCGATACCCCAGGAGCAACAGTGTCCCTAATTTGCTGGGAAGTGGCGGTGCGGTCCTCTACGGCACTGCGTAGGATCCTACGGTCTTGGCGTGCATCCGTGCGTCGCTGCGGTCCGGTGCCAGGTCGACGGGCACGTGCACCTTCCGCCGACCACTGGCGACAACATCGATGTACTGTGGAGACCTCACGCCCCACGTGTTGAGCAATTCGGCGGTACGTCCACCCGGCCTGCCGCATGCCCACTATACGCCCTCGCTCAAAGTCCGTCAACTGCACATACGGTTCACGTCCACGCTGTCGCGGCATGCTACCAGTGTTAAAGACTGCGATGGAGCTCCGTATGCCACGGCAAACTGGCTGACACTGACGGCGGCGGTGCACAAATGCTGCGCAGCTAGCGCCATTCGACGGCCAACACCGCGGTTCCTGGTGTGTCCGCTGTGCCGTGCGTGTGATCATTGCTTGTACAGCCCTCTCGCAGTGTCCGGAGCAAGTATGGTGGGTCTGACACACCGGTGTCAATGTGTTCTTTTTTCCATTTCCAGGAGTGTGTATGCATTACAGGTGCACACAGGGGACGCTGGTTCACCCGCCATTCGGTGCAGCAGTTCTGGAGCACCAGCAGTGTTTTGCACGCACACTGCCTGCTTTGCATTTTTTTCAAACGACTTAACAGAAACTATTCGGTAAAAAAGTTTGATTCTTTCGTTGCTTATAGCTTTATACATTGGCTTCATGGTAAACTACTTACCTTTATGTAAGCCCTAAATTTCAGAATAAGTACATTTTGAACTTTAGGACTTACATATCTCACTGCCAAAGATTTGAATAGTTTGCTATGAAAAACATGTGTCGTTGGAGTTTGTGTTTGGTTCATGTTAGGTCATACATTGCTGTGTGTCAAATTTAGATCACCTATTTAATTTTTATTTAAATTTGGGAGGAGGTTTATTTCTGTCTTCAATCTTGAGAAAATGGATCTTAAATGTTGCATTCAGTTCTTCCCGGCGAGCAACGATATGGCTAAAGCCACTCATTCATCCATCACATTTCATAAACAGTTCTAGAGTATATCGCAAATGGTAGGACGCGAAAAGAAGTGTATTTCGGCATGTGGTTACCGGGTGAAAGTTTCACGTATATCGCGACAGAAGTAACTACAGGTATCTTCAATGGAATGATGTTTTTTTAAGGACTATTCGAAGCTGGTGAAAGGAGAAATTGTATGTACAACAACGCAAGTGGAGAGCTTACTCATTCATTTTTATACTGACAATGAGTTATTGACCTGTCTTTTCATCAGCAGTTTGTTTAATAATACGGCACACTGTCGCAGTTACGATTACATTAGCATGTTACTGAAGTTAAAGTGTGTAATCACTGTTATTTTTGGTAAAAGAAGCCACATTTTACGTAGGAACAAGAGAATATAACTCAGAACTCGCTACTGATGACACTGCCCTGAAAGAAGAAAAATTTACGTCAGACTAAATACACCACCATTGCTGTTGCAACATCTGTGGTATCCTGTAACCTAGATGTTTCTAATAGAGAACATCACGAAAGGAAACCTAACAAAGTATTTTCACCCTACACTTCAATAATTTGAGAAAGATGAAACAAATGAACCAAATTAGGTAACATCTCTTTGTCCCATCCCCATTCAGAGCGAAGTACTGAATGTTTTGTATGTGTATGTGTGTGTGTGTGTGTGTGTGTGTGTGTGTGTGTGTGTCCTTGAGACGAGTTATCATAAGTCGCTCATAAAAAATATGCAGCATGTTTTCGTAATCTTTATATTCATAGAGATGGAGGTATCAAACTGTGTCTTTTTTTCCAAACAGGACTATGCTGCTTTTTAGCTCCTGAATAATAATTCTCATTTAGAAAGTCTATTTCATAAAGTCGAACATGGTGACTTGCAGAAGCCAGCTGACTACTTGTCTAGATGAAAATAGTTTGTTCATATATATCTCACAAACTACAAGATACTTGAAACGAAATAGTTTAGTCCTTCGCTCTGCACATAAGAAGGGACAAAAAGTTGGTACTCTATTTGCTTATTTTTTCATATTTCACAGATCTCTGAGGTGTAGAAATAAAATCCTTTATCAAGCTTATTTTTTCCTGACCTGTTAATCTTTTTTTCCCTTCACAGAGGTGTCATCAGTGGCGAGTTCTGAGTAAGAAATTTCTCTTGTTGACCACGATAAATTCTGCTTCTTTTACCGAAACACAGCGGAGTTTACATAATTTCACCAGCATGCTAACGATGTTGTAATTGTGGCAGAATACTAAATCGTAGTCCATTATAATGAAGAACCAAGGATAGCTTATGAAATAGCTCGTTGTCAGTATAAAAATAAATGTTTAATCTCTTCACTTATGTTGTTGCACACCCACACAGTTTCTCCTTGCGATTTTGTGTGCTACCATTTGACAAAATCCTGTTTCGATATCTTGAATCGTTCATGAAATATGTTTGATGGATTGCTATAGCCATACTGTCACGGACACAGGTGGATGTAAGTGTGGTGTATAAAATCCATTTCCTTAAGTTTGGATAAAAATGTAAATCTCCTCCCAAGTATAAAGGAAAATTTAATATGTTACCTACATTTCATACGCAACAACACATGACCTAACATGCACCAAACACAAATTCATAGCGACGCCGATTTTTCATTCAAACTATCCGTGATTATCGCAGTAAGTATAATCGTTAACGAAAAGATAGGCAGATAATCGTGAAGCTGTAAGTAACGAAAGAATCAATTTTTTAGCGAATAATTTCTGTAAAATTGTTTGAGAAAGTCAGCAGAGCAGCTGATGTGAGCACGTGCACCTCTGTTCTATCCGATCAACGCGTCTTCCAACAGCGGCGCCAATGCTGGTAAACAATGTCTCGTACATTCTAGCTCGGCGCATCTACACTGCCGTCAATGCCTCCACCCTGCATGCTACCCCATTAGATAACACAAGGATATTCTTCGTGCAGGATCAAGCCACCTCGCGCTGGCCCGATGTGCAGGTAAAATGCTTTTTCAGCGCGTATGTATCACCACTTCAGTGACTTGCATGTCAATTTCGTTGTTTTTATATTCAAATAACATTATGGTTGGCCTTTCAAGGCTGAGTGGATATCCTACCAGACCATCCCACCAGAAAGACTCAAACAGGAGACCTTGGTATTATTAGCGAAAAACGCTGATAAAAAAAGCAACTAGGCAATTTGGTTTTTGCTGTTGTGATATTAGCTTTCACTGTTGTGATGTTAGTATACTTGAAAGGGCGTGCATCACGCCAGAACGGTGTGTGATGACTACTGGGGGACAGATACATTAACAGGTGAGGAGACTCAAAACGTAATAAAATCAGTGCCATATATTTGAACAGAGAGTCGGCATAACAATTGTGACTAAAACAACACTTGACAAATCAACAGACACTACTGTGGAAAATAGCGACTTCACTGAAGAATTTTATGAATACTACAGTAAAGCATCATGAGAAGTTAAGATGAGAAATATTGCACTTTCTGCTTCTGTTCTTGTTCCAAGTGGTTATTTCATTAAGTGGCTTGTTATATAATAGTGCTCCACTTGCACGGTTGTTGGAGCTACAGCACTGTCAGATTTTTTTTTCGTGCTACGTTTGGACTACTCAGCCCCTTCGTGTAGTAAGTTTGGTGCAAGCTGTAATGCTCCATTCAGTCCATTTAGCCAGAACCAATGACTCACACCAAACAACTCTTGGCTTTGCAGCTGAGGCCATGGCCTCTGTTGTTCATGAAACACATTGTGGAGGTGGTGCCTTGTGGATATCTTTTGTCCTCCTTCTTTATGTAAATGGAACCTGTATTATACAAGGTTGGAACTTAAATAGTGGCAACACTGCCGTGGAGACACTATGCAATGGAATCTACTATTGTCGCTGACAGCACACGTTGTTGACATACCTACCTTAGCTCCGAGCAAATGGACTCGCCCGTCCCACGTCACCGGCGTGCACACAATCGAGGGAAAAACAGTCACTTGTGAGCGAGCGGTCTAATGTATCGGTGTCACTATGTTTTCGAAATAGGAACAACGGAATTGGATCATGATTGAATGTGCCAGAGTTCGTACAGCACGACAGTGTCATCAAGGTCTCCAAGAGGCGTGCGGGGAATCGGCATTGCCGTACAGAACAATGGCACTTTGCGTAAAAGCCTTCAACGGAGGTCGGCAAACTGTGGCAGACATGCGTCGGACAGATCGTCCTAGCGTCTCTGAAGAAGAAGTGCATGTTGTTGCCGCGTTAGTGGACACCTATCGACGCCGTACGATTCGTGAGCTCGCCCACGAAACCGGATTAGGGCATACGATTGTGCTTCACAGCCTGAAGGAACGCCTGGGCATGCGAAAAACTGCATCACTATGGGTTCCGCATGCCTTGACGGAAATGCAGAAATGGATGCGTTACGACGCTGTTCAGACGCACTTGGAGCGCTATGAGCGCGAAGGAAAGGCTTTCTTACGCCGTATTGTAACACTGCATGAGACATGGGCCACACCGTACCAGCCAAAACTGAAACGCCAATCCAACGAATGGTGTCTTTATGGGTCGCCGCGAAAGTCGAAAGTGCGTCAGAGCCCCAGTATGGTGAAAGTTATGGTGATTCTCGCGTACGACTGTGATGGTGTTATGCTAACGGATTACGTTCATCCACGGCAGACCATCAATGCACAGTATTACTGATCGTTTTTGGAGCATCACCTGCGACCAGCTTTACGAAAGAAGCGGCAACACTTTCTGCGCAACCCACCCATCATTTTGCACGACAATGCGCGAGCGCATACAGCGCAAGCAGTGGCTGCTCTGTTTGGTCGATGGGACTGGGAAGTACTGTACCATCCACCATAATCCACGGATTTAAGTCCTTGTGACTATGATTTGATTCCGAAGATGAAGGAACCACTTCGTGGCGTTCGCTTCAGAACTGTTCCAGAGATTCGCACCACCAACAGAACAGGCTCTGCTAACGGTATACTACGCCTTCCACATCGCTGGCAACGGTTTCTACACAACGCTGGTGACTACTTTGAAGGACAGTAACAGGTGCAAACATGTAACTCTTTTGTATCGGTTGTGAATAAATAGTTGCCACTATTTAAGTTCCAACCCTCGTAATTATTAAACTATTATACATGAAACTGGAAACACAAAATTATAAAAGAAAACAATTTTGATGTACGAGTAATGTTAAAAGAAAATGCGACAGATTTAGCAGTAGACCTCCCTTCACCTGCACTGTTCGGGTAGGTCTCAGAATGCGTCCTCTAGCCAGATGTCCCTGCGCAGTGCCTCCCTAGGTTACTTCAAAAACGTGTTTAAATATTCCAGTCTGCTTCATTCTAGGTTAGTGTTTTACGGGTCTAGCATGGTGCCCAGTACACCACTATATACTAAAAAGATCTATGTCTTTATAATAACAGGTTTAATGTGGCGCCTGGTGCAATAACTAGCGATGATTATATAGCATATGACACTCTGGCTTGATCTGTGTTAGCTGTTCTTATGTTTGGGTGTCTACATGTTATTCTTCAAGTGTTAATATCCTCTGTGTCGGTGCTCGAGAGTCTGTTTACTGGAGTCCTCATCTGATTAACCTATTCGCCTCTTTGTTGTCGCCGGCCGTTGTGGCCGAGCGGTTCTAGGCGCTAACCTAAAGACATCACACACATCCATGCCCGAGGCAGGATTCGAACCTGCGACCGTAGCGGTCGCGAGGTTCCAGACTGAAGAGCCTAGAACCGCTAGTCCACACTGCCCGGTCGCTACGATTGTTAATTTGTTGGTGTTACACTGTTGTTGTATAATGTGCAGGATACCACAGGCTTCGCTCTGTAGTGCCGACTGTTGTCTGCAGGAAACACTGCTAACAGGTCATTGCTTATGCCACGACCTCATCAGTGTGCCAGTACTCATCTATTAGAAGTAAGAGTAGTTAGATTGCGATATCCCAAAAGATAGGTCCATAAATGAATCCTTGGGGGCATCCTATGTAATCTTTTTGACTACTTTCCAGTTTCCTGTCTATCAGTCTGCGACTCAGTTTATGCACTAACTGAGTGGTCTATTGTACTGGATGCTGGTACCTGAAGGTCATGGAGTCGAGCAGACAATGCAAGGGGCCAAAGACTGTTGAAGGTGCCTACAATGGCGATTTAGATAGCGACAGCATACTTACATTCAGTGTTCCCTATGGTGTGAAAGACTGCATTTACTGTATTGTCGACTGGTTTGTCTACTTTGAACCCATAGTGGTTAGGGCTAAGGCCATAGTGTTCCGTATGTTCCCATAGGCAGTTACATTGGAGCTGTTCCACTTAGCTAGGGAGTTGATAAAGCATACAGGTTTGTAAGTCTTAGATCCTGATGGGTCTATCAAGTAAGACGTTATTAGTGGTGCTGCCTTTTGTAAGGTTTCCACTGGAACATACGCTATTGATATCTCCCCTCCCTGCTCCTTGGGCGTAAAAACGATGGTGCTGTCACCCTGGCCATGTAACCAGTTCGCTTTGCCGAGTAATACACATAAGAAGGGGCGATGTCGGCAGTCTGCTTCTACTTGCATGCTCAATATAGCTATGAAAGCAACAGGTACGTAATTCTGCACTGTTTCCCTCGTCCTTTTTCGGTTTATCTGTAAGACTGAGTTCTCGTTGGGGGTTTGTAATATTCTTATCACTTTGCTGCTCACTTTCGCTATTAGCTGCAGATATTCTTTTGCGAATTGTGTCTAAAAAAAAAAAAAAAAAAAAAAAAAAAAAAAAAAAAAAAAAAGGTCAGGACAAGGAAACGAAGCAAATGACGAAACCTAATCACATCAGTTACGTTAGTGGCCGTAAGCGTCGTCCACGAAGCGACATGGCAACTGTGAACAAAACAGAAGGCGGAACCATGCTCGTCCTCAGATTGGTTGTTGCTCTGATAGCGGGTCTGTAAACAACTAGCTGTTAATCACTTACCTATTCTCATCTGAATTGGCCTATATGTACTCATTTCCTTTCTACCTGACCAAAGCATCTTCTATCTGTTCTGCTTTTTATTGTGAATAAAGATTGTGGTATCGACTGTGACCAGCCAAGAAACGTAACACTTCATGACCGTTGTATGTGCATCATTTTGCGCCGTACACCGACACTCGAAAAGGCCACGTAAAGCACACGTCTGCCCATCGTAATACTGTCCAAATCAGATTGTAACTCTCTCACCTTTTTTCACTTCCGACTTTGCAATGAGCCTGTGATCAGATGCAAACTGTATCTCCTCTTTGAAGACAGTACGCTGTTCACACCTGCTTATCTGTGAATTCAAAGGGTATAGGCCAAGGACAACCAGGAGCAGTTCCATCAGACTTAGTGTTGCACGCCACTCAATCCACAAAAGCGCCCTTTTCTGAATTCTTCGTAACATGCTCTCTGTTCATATGCACTGTCAGTTCTCAATGATCAGTTGACAAGTACGAGATGCATGTAGCGAATTCGTGTGCCATACGATATGCTACGAAAGTAGTTGAAAGTGGGGCGTACGTGAATTTCAGAATTTTCACACGAGTTCTGAAGGGGGTAAGAGACTTACTTTATAAAAGTTAAATGTTGGCAAAATTGCAAACAACTGAAGCTGATACACATCAAAAACACTGTGATATTCAGCTCTGGAAAGGTCAAGGTATTTCGTTATTCAATGGAAAAGAAGTATTTCAGTGAGTTCAAAATTCTCGAAATATGGCCTGATAAGAAATGTTGGAAACATGGAAATTGCGTGATTTGGCAGATGCTAGCTGTCACCAAATGCTGGAGCAAAACTTGCTATTTTCACTGATTTTTTAAATGCTTATATGACGTGAGAAGTTGAAGTCGTTTGAGAGATGGGAGAAAAATTAACATACGCATGGACCTAATTAAAATTAAGAACAGATTTTTAACATTGTAAGAGACGATATAGAGATCTGTACTGTATTTGGATTTAAGATTTTTTTACGAATTTTTGCGAGAGCTAGAGAGCTGAAAGAGATTTTCTGTGGGCACAGAGAGTGGAGCGTTGTGGCAGCTGCCTGCAGACAGTAGAGCTCACGCCCTAGGCCTAGGCTAGCGTACAGTGACGTGACCCCTGCGCAGAAACGCTTTATCGTCCCGTGTGTTGGACGAGTCCATCCCGGTGTTCTGAAGGGGTGACTGCCCCAGTTAACTGTCAGTAGGCTACTTGCGTACGGTAAAAGTGCTTTTATTGTGATCTGTTTACTACCTAGCAAGGCACCACAGACTTTGCGCGCTTTAGGTTCGGCAAGTGCGATTAAACGCACTGCCACAAAGTTTTTGTTAGAACAGGCAAATGAAGAAGCAACAAACTCATTAAAAAGATTGCTCAGGGGATGCAGGAATATCTATTCGAGTTGCACAATAAAGAGAGTAAAGGAGGAGGGGAAAAACAGGCACAAGTACTTTGCAAGGCTTCACTATTTCAGGAAAGATCTAGATGAAAATATTATATTTAGGTAATACTGAAGTACAGGTCATCAGGGACATGCTTTTCTTGACACATATATTTTATTTTACAATGTCAGTATCATAGTAACCAACGTTCCATGCTAAACTATTTTTTATCTTTATTTGTTTTAGGAGATTTTTTGCTGCCCACCGTCAGTTGGGCTTGTTTTGGTCTGGTTGATCCATTTTTGTGTGACTATTTATTTTTCAGTAGTCTAGTGAGAGAACATTGGCTTTGCACGCTACAGGCTGGGCGAGTATTAACTCCTTTTTGAAAATTGTTTATAACATTTCTAATACTTTACTAATTTCCAAGAAACAAAAAAACATTTTGTTCCTTATAGTCGTAGAGTGTATTGTATTATATCTCATTTCTTTTATGTCATTGCTGATATCATTGGGGGATGATGGCACAACATCTAGCCTTGCATTAGAGGGCTCAGCTGGCATTCTGGCATCTATGATACAAGTACAGAGATGGAGACGAAGAGTGAAAGGACCTTGTGCCTCGGTAGATTCAGAGACTATAAGGAATTGCCACTCAAAGGTAACAGAGACAGGTTCTGCATCAGACATCAGATGTTACGAGAAGTGGGAACCCTCAACATCAAGGACGGAGGAAAATGTGCAGGTCCTTCAGTAAATTTTCACCCGAAGTTCTCAGAAATCACGAAGACAGGCATCTCGTGGCGGTGGTTTTAACTGACACACAATGCGAACTTTTCTGATGAAAGAGTTGAATTTTCGTCCATGGAAACCACATTACTGCCAGGAATTATTGTTGGAAGACTGTGGTGGAATATGGAGAGATTATGTTTGCTTGGTTTGAGGGCTGGTGTGATAGTTATATCCTGTGATGAGATGAAGCCGTGTTAACAGTCACAGATGTTATTATTGAGCAACAGAGGATCGAAGGATGGTTGCTGCACAAAGCCAACATTGACCAGAGATCACAGAATGGTGCAGCATATCATCTACAAAAGTTGTGGGCCCATATATCATTTGGGACACAATGAATGCAGAACAGTACCTTGATATGCTTGGAAATTGTGTTCACGATACTGTATCCACATGGAATAATTAGGATGACATAATCTTAATCATTTTGCATATCCTGTCCTCGGGTGGCTAGACACTCATTTTCTTGGAGGGTGGTTGGGACGCCACGGCCCCCTCGAACGTATAGCAAGGGGTCCTGACCTAATGCCCTGCAATTTGTTCCTCTGGGGGTGGGGCAAAATAGGAAGTTCATCATACAAAACCAAAAACTCTTGATGAACTGGAGGACCGAATGCACCAAGTTCTTGGAAATATACTGCTGGATTACCTACAGAAGTCTACCGCAAACATCTAGATCCATTTACAGAATCTGACAGGTAACAGTGGCACTTATGCTGAATTTTAACGGTGCATAACAATTCTAGCACTGTAAGGAACAACACATGCCTGGTACCGCGCGCCGCGAAATTTGAATCCCCGCCAGACGTCATGGACGTCAAAGACCCCTAGAGGTCTCTGCACCATCGCGCCGTAAGATGTGGTCGCGCGTGCCTCCTAGCCCGCATTTAGCGTGAGGGCGCCACAGTGGGACACGTGGTTGCAGCGGCCAAAAGCGGCGTCCCCGATAGAGTACTTAAGCGCCTGCCTCTCGCACAGCCAGCCAGTCTAACATTGTGTACTTCTCTGGACATATCGCCTCGCCTTAGACAGCATTTACTTTTGTGTTTTGTTTATAAGTGTACGTGGTTGTCTGAGTTAGGTTTTCTTTGTTGTCTCGTTGTTGTTGTAAGGTGCTTCGTTGGTCGTGTCCGTCCTCTCCGTAGTGTTGTTCGCGGGCCGCTCCGCGGGTCCTGCCGCGTTTTCCGTCATTTCAACCCCGCGACTCTTCCGGTCGCCGTAACAACATTATTTTGTGTTATGAAAATTGTTTAACTATTTAAAAAGTTATAAACAATTTGAATAGGGAGTTAATGCTGGGGCCACCCTGTATGTTTGTCAATGTATTGGTCACATTTGGTTAACCAAGCTCACTGGCTCTGGCGAAGTTATGTGAGATATGCGCCTGAATGATGGGTGAAACTGTCAAACTGCCCTATGCTATGGTGATTATTTACAATGGCGGACCAGCTACAACCAGTCAGTGTACCCTCTGCCAACTGAGGATGCACGAGTCAGTTATTTTGTGTGCAGTCTACCTGTTACATTTCGAGTCTCGAACGGTAGATGCTAACTAATTTAAGTCAGTCAACGGAGGGTCATACAAACCGTGCGTTCGTCGACGACCGGGCTGTCGTCGTTCTCGTCCAGAACCGCGGCCAGGTCGTGGCGGCCCTGGTCGAGCGCCACCCGTTGCGGGGAGAAGCCGGCCTTGTTGCAGACCGCCTTGTCGGCGCCGGCAGCTAGCAGGAGGGCGGCCGCCGCGATGCTGCCGCCCACGGCCGCGCAGTAGAGCGGCGTCTGCCCGTGGTCGTCGGGCCTGTTGACATCCTGCGCGCCGTCGGCCAGCAGCAGGCGCACGGTGGCGGGTCGCGCGTGAAACGCCGCGACGTGCAGCGGCGTTCGGCCGCCGGCGCACAGGGCGCGCCGGTAGGCGCCCGCGACCAGCAGCGCGCGCACCGCGCCCACGCAGCCGGCGCGCGCCGCGTAGTGCAGCGGCGTCTGGCCGGTGGCGTCGGGCGGGTCGCACGTGCGGCCGCGGCACGCCTCCAGCAGCGCGGCGAGCGCGGCCGCGTTGCCCGCGGCGGCCGCCCAGTGCAGCGGCTGCGCCAGCTCGCCGTCTGCGGCGGCCGGGTCCGCGCCGGCGCGCAGCAGCGCCTCCACGGTGGGCGCGCCGCAGCGGGCGGCGGCCGCGTGCAGCGCCGTCACGCCGTCCCGGTCTGCGGCGCGCACGTCTGCGCGGCCCTCCTCCAGCAGCAGCGCCACCGCCGCGTCCCGGCCGCGCGCCGCCGCCCACTGCAGCGCCGTGCTGCCCCACGCGTCGGGCCCGGCGGCCGCGGGCGCAGACAACGCGCGCACCGCCTCGCGGCAACCGGCCTCGGCTGCCAGGCACAGCGCTCCGGCGCCCGCGTGCCTGTCCGTACAAATTGCGACGGTAGTCCGAAATGCGGTATTTTGTACACGTTAAATCAATATTCAGGAATTAGTAGTGTCCATTCGATAAAAGGCCGAAATCGACGCGTTTTCCGTAACTCTATTTTCTACGTACATTGAATGCAAGTAATAATTTTTTCATACGTCCTCCTCTGCTGTCAGAGTGCTCTATACGCTCGACACTGGTTGGACGTACTGTAGCTCTTTGTGCCAAGGTGCTCTGAGCAAGTCTCTTTATTTCTACATTATTCTTTATAACATTCATTTGAACCTGACTGTAATGTAATCAGGCCACGGTCTTCCTCCACAAATTTGAAACTTCCTGGCAGATTAAAACTGTGTGCTGGACCGAGACTCGAACTCCGGACCTCTGCCTTCTGAGGGCAAGTGCTCTACCATCTGAGCTACCCAAGCACGACTCACGCCCCGTGCTCACAGCTTTACTTCTCCCAGTACCACGTCTCCTACCTTCTTTCAGAAATGCTACTTCTGCAAGGTCGCAGGAGAGCTTCTGTAAAGTTTGGAAAATAGGAGACGAGGTACTGGTAGAAGTAAAGCAGTGAGGACGGGGCGTGAGTCGTGCGTGGGTAACTCAGATAGTAGACCACTTGCTCGCGGAAGGCAAAGGTACCGAGTTCGAGTCCCAGTCCGGCACACAGTTTTAATCAGCCAGGAAGTTTCATATCAGTGCACACTCCGGTGCAGAGTGAAAATCTCATTCTCCACAAATTTGTCCCCTGGCTTTTCTTCATAAACAAATTAACTACTACTTGATGTATGAGGATCTGACCTAAAAGGTTTTTCAAGTTCTAAGACAAACTCTGTCTCTCTCTGCCATACTGTCAGCGCAGGTGTGTGCGCGCGCGCCTTTGTGTGTGTGTGTGTGTGTGTGTGTGTGTGTGTGTGTGTGTGTGTGTGTGTGTTTAGTGTAAGTAACCAGTCCTATAAATTGTATTATTATCAACGTTAGTGTTAACTAGGTGTTAATAAAAATTAAACAAATTTCTTTAGGGCACTTGTGGGTAAATCAAGAACCACAGATTTCTCTTAGAACAAATGTCAATAGTCAGTTTACTCGAACCTAATAATGTCTCTGAAATAATAATCTACAATTCTGACACCTCGAAAATATCAGTGTTTTATATCCGATTAATTGTACTACGAAAACTTATGTAGCGAAATCCACTTCAATTGTACTAATACGTATTGAAACCACGACCGGTTTCAGGATTTCAAAATACCATCTTCAAGTATATGAAAGTACCATATTTGATAGCACATAACATGCGGTTGAGCCACTCAGTGGAAGAGCTCCAATCACTGCATACTGGCTGGAAAGCCAGCTTCAACCACTACTGACAGTGGTGCAGCCGCCTTGCAACAGACAGTTTCTGTCAGTATGCAATGACTGAAGCTTTTGTACAGACTGGCCCGACCGCATCTTGTGTATTATAATAATCAATTATTTCATACACCTGAAAATGGGGTTTTAAAATCACAAAACCAGTCACAGTATAAATAAACTTTAGTACAACTGAAACAGATCTCTCTAAACTAATTACCATGCCTCTCAGTTGCAAATGTCCTACATACCAAATCTTATGTAATTGTAGCATCATCATCTGTCGATTCATCAAAAGCCCAACATATCAAAAGCATAACGTATTGGAAACATAATTCGAGTATCTTGTAAAGAAGATAAATTGGAGTATATTGTAAAGAAGATATATGTAGACTGGAAATGGAAAGCATTCTAAATGTAAAGTCGCAGATTTCTCTGGAGAATCACAAAGGAATGAACTTTTTGCTGTATATAACTTATTTGTGTCCAAAAAAAACATGAGAAGGTATTCTGATACCCCAGAATTATGCCACCCACCTCCTCACTGTAAAAAATAATGAATGTAACTAGAAAATAAAAAAATTGTTAAGAATACTCTAAGTGCAACACAAGCAAACTGGTTGTGTTGATGTGCCAAGAAGAAAGTTTATGTTTGAAGTGTCATTAACACTGAGGCACTACATTTCATTTCTGATAATAGAAGTACAGAAATATAACAATAACAGTTTCACTTTTAGACATGTACCCAAAAAAAAAACTATTTCTCTTACTTTTAAATATTTTACAAGGGAATAAGAAAAGCGAATAAAGAAAAAAATCTGCTAACTTCAGTTTCTTATATAACTCTGTTCTGGTGGGATTGTATGTTGCAATGTTTATAGTAAAGTCTGCCTGTGCTGTTGTGGAAGAATGGCAACATCGTCAACAAGTCTTTATGCGTTTCAACTGATAAATATGGTCAGTCTTTCGTATGAAGCATCGCATAGCATACATCAGCCATGGTATTTCCTCTTTTGAATACATTTCTTTATCTATTCTTCTATTTCAGAGTAAGAATTTTTAATATGTGTTTGAAATGAATGAGTATAAGACATTTTTATGGCACTGCATTTGGAGATCTTGCATACTTGCAACGTTTCAGCAGCATTTTTAAAATAAAGAAGGCAGTTATATGCACTGAAATGATATGGAATAGATTCATAGCTTTAGATGACTCAACAGTCTCGTATAAATCGTTTAGAACAAATGTCTTGCTTACCTTTCTTCGTGTATGTAAAATTACTCACTCACAGAACCTTGTTTGTTACCTCTTCAAACCATACTGGGCAAAATGGAGATCTTAATACATGTTACGTGGGACTCCTGAAAGAAGCACGGTTGGCACAAATACCAAGCTCCATCTAGTTATGAATGCTACAAACATTTTCTCCATGATGAACAAGTCTAGGAACATTCAACATAGTACCAAGATCACAACACGACTGAAAACGCGTGTTGTGTGAGAAAAGCAGTAGAGCATTTTGCATTTCTACTCTTCATATAATAATCCTGTGGTGTCACCGCCAGACACCACACTTGCTAGGTGGTAGTTTAAATCGGCCGCGGTCCATGTAGTACATGTCGGACCCGCGTGTCGCCACTGTGATCGCAGACCTAGCGCCACCACCAAGGCAGGTCTCGTGATACGAGAGAGGACTCGCCCCAGTTGTACGCGAACCTAGCTACCGCCCAGTTGTACGCGAACCTAGCTATCGCCCAGTGGTACGAAGCCTTTCTCTCTCATTAGCCGAGAGACAGATAGCCATCAGCTAAGTTAATGGCTACGAACTAGCAAGGAGCCATTTGTAGCAGTGCCTATAGCTTCGAGTATTCAAGAGAGATGTATTCCAAGGAATCAATAAAAGTTAAGTAAAAAGCATCTACATACTTTTCTTCTTATTCATTCATAAGTTCTCATGTTCCAGACTTCACGCCCGTCTGCGTTATGCCGAGTGTGCACTATCGGCCACAGCGTTAGTTTAGCATTCCTTTTCAGCCATCCACATCACGGTGTCGGTCCAGCTACCGACACAACAATTATTGGCGACGAGATAAAGAGTTTGTATTACTTCGTTTGTACAATTGGCCGATTTCAAGTGTTCTGATTGCTTACATTTAATTGTGTCATGGCTTCGCCACATTCTCCAGATGTACTGTCCGAATTTTATCGCTTGCAGACTCAGCAGACGCAGGCGTTACTGGATGCCCTTGGACAGCTCGTCCAGGGTCAACGTACCATTCAAACCGATGCGGCCGCCGCCGCTTCTTCGCTACCGCTGCCACTGAACGCTGTTGCACCTCCCTTTCGACCATACGTGGCAGCCGATGAGACCTGGCAAGAGTGGTCTCGTCAGTTCGCCTTCCACCTGGCTGCCTACAGAATTCAAGGTAATGAGCGGCAGCCGTTTTTGCTTTCTTGTGTCGGTGTGTCCACATACCGTGTGATAGTGAAATTGTTTCCCCGACGCGACGTAGCAACTCTGTCCTACGAGGAAATTTTGTCTGCATTAGATGCCTATTTCAAAGAAACAGTTAATGTGGTTGCAAAACGGTATACGTTTTTTCGTACAAAACGTACGGCCGGTCAAACTAATAGGGAGTGGGTAGCAACATTGCAAGGACTTACTAGGGACTGTGCCTTTGAATGTGACTGTGGTCTTTCTTATTCAGATACAATGGTGCGTGATGCAATTGCACAGAACGTTTCTGATGTTCGCATACGGGAGCAAATTTTGAAACTAGTTAATCCCTCCCTTCAACAAGTGATAGACATATTGGATAGACAGGACACACTTGACTGTGCTCAGGAATCTTTTGAAACTTCGCCAGCTGTGTGTAACATTAACCGGCCCGCCGGGCGCGCTCGCGCAACGCGGCCCGGTCAACTGCCCTCGCGGCCGTCCGCACAGCTGACGCCGCGCGCTAAGCCAGGTGTGCCGCGCCAGCACACAAATGCAGTGAAATCATGCCCGCGGTGTGCTACTAGACATTCGCGTGAACATTGCCCGTCACGCCAAGCTATTTGCTTTTTCTGCAATAAGAAAGGACATGTTCAAAGTGTTTGCCAGAAAAAGCTCAGATCAGACAATCACACTCATTCCAGGCCCTTTGCTTCGCGCCGGAATCGAACCAAGGACACTCAGGCTCGTGGACCTTCGCCTATGGACATTCATGTCGTTAATTCCGCTTCGTCCAGTGACACTTTCTCTAACAGTGACTGTGATCGTCCCACAAAAACTGTGCGTCGACGTCGCCGGAAATCACGTCAATTAGCAAGTGATTCGGTACCAGTGTCTGTTCCAATTGCACAAAACAGTCGCTCTTGTCGTCAGCAGGACAATAAACTTTTTGTGGACTTAGACTTTGAAGGCCAAGTGCTACCATTCCAGCTCGATACCGGAGCTGCAGTTTCATTGCTCAATCACGACACATACAAACAACTGGGCGCACCTCCGTTGCGTGCCGCAAATGTTAAGCTAACTACATATTCCGGACAGAAAATTCCTGTGTTAGGACAGTGCAGCCTTCTTGCAACATACAAGGGACAAACAAAACTTGTGTCATTTTACGTTCTTCGTTCTTCTTCTGCAGTGAACTTGTTTGGTCTAGATTTATTTAAGTTGTTTAACATGTCTATTGTAAATCAGGTCCTATCAGTGAATCAGACTGTGCCTACAGACAGTGTTTCTCGGCTGTGTGACGAATTTGCAGACATTTTTGCACCGGGCTTAGGTTGCGCTAAAAACTATGAAGCACATTTAGAACTGAAGGTAAACGCGCAACCGAAATTTTTCAGGGCGCGCAATGTTCCCCACGCATTGCGTGATGAGGTCGCAAGAACGTTACACGATCTCGAATCACAGGGTGTAATTGAACGTGTGCAAGCTTCTCTCTGGGCCTCACCCTTAGTAATTTTGCCAAAACCTTCCGGAAAATTGAGACTTTGCGTGGACTTCAAGGCCACAGTGAATCCACAGCTAGTGACTGCTACTTTTCCTTTGCCCCGCCCGGAAGATCTTTTTGCTAAACTGTGCCCGGGAAAATATTTTTCAAAGTTGGACCTAGCCGATGCGTACTTGCAAATACCGGTGGACGACGAATCGCAGCGCGTATTGGTGGTTAACACGCATCTTGGATTGTACCGCTTCAAAAGACTGCCATTCGGGTGTGCATCCGCCCCTGCCTTGTTTCAGCAATATTTACAAACTATTTGTGCGTCGGTCCCTACTGCAGCAAACTATCTGGACGATATAGTGATCTCCGGACAGACAGAAGAAGATCATCTTGCGAATTTACGAACATTATTTCAGGTCTTGCGGCAAAATGGTCTTCGCTTGAGGAAGGACAAATGTGTGTTTTTTGCTCGTGACTTACCATACCTGGGACATGTCATTAATGCCCAAGGCATACATCCGAGTCCAGAGCACCTCCGTGCCATACAAGACTTGCCGTCCCCTAAAAATCTGAAACAGCTACAGAGTGTGTTGGGTAAAATTAATTATTACCATAAATATGTGCGCAATGCCTCTTCCATTTCAGCTCCGCTTCATCGCTTACGCCGTAAAGGTGTTCCGTTCGTCTGGACGCCGGAATGTGAACGCGCCTTTCGCCAGTTGAAATCGGCGTTGCTTTCTAATACTTGCCTTACGCCATTCGATCCCCAGCAACCCCTTTTGTTGATGGTAGATGCATCGGATTTCGGGATCGGTGCTGTGCTTGCGCACAAAGTTGGCTCACATGATCGCCCTATTGCCTTTGCGTCCAAATTGCTCTCGTCTGCGCAAAGAAATTATTCACAGATAGAGAAAGAAGCTTTGGCTCTCGTGTTTGGTGTTACTAAGTTCCATGATTTCTTGTATGGTCGTCACTTTACCATCATCACAGACCACAAACCTTTGACATCGCTTTTTCATCCGACCAAGCCTGTACCTCCACGTACAGCGCAGAAATTCATTCGCTGGTCTATTTTCCTCTCGCAGTACCGCTACGATATCTTGTATCGGTCCACTGCTAAGCACGGAAACGCCGATGCGTTGTCCCGTTTGCCTGTTGCTGAGGATAAAGCATTCGATTCTTCCGAACTTGCTTGCATGTTCATTGATTCGGAAACCGATGAAGTGGTCGAATCGTTTCCGATTGATTTTCGTCGTGTCGCTACAGCCACAGCTGCTGACCCTGTCCTTGCTACTGTTTTGCGTTTTGTTGCTACGCAATGGCCTTTGTCAAAGTCTCGGATCGAGGATCCGTTGGTTCGCCGATTTTTTGCTCACAAGGAGAGACTTTTTGTTCGACGTGGTGTTTTGTTGTTGCGTTCTGATAATGATCAGTCCAGAGTCGTGGTCCCACGTTCGTTACAGTCCTCTGTTTTACGGCTTCTTCACCAAGGACATTGGGGTATAGTGCGAACGAAACAACTTGCTCGTCAGCACTGTACTTGGTTCGGAATCGATGCTGCGATTACGAATATGTGTTCTTCGTGCCCGGCGTGTGCCGAACAACAGTCCGCACCGCCGCGGAAAGTCTTTGCGTGGCCAAAAGCCACTTCCCCTTGGCAACGCTTGCACATTGATTTTGCTGGTCCGTTCTGGAATGCTCGATGGTTGGTTCTGGTCGACGCCTTCAGTAATTTTCCTTTTGTTGTCCGGATGTCTTCCACGACGTCCTCCGCCACCATCCAAGCGTTGTCTGCTATCTTTTGCATTGAAGGTCTTCCGCAGACTATTGTTTCCGACAATGGCCCACAATTCATGTCCGCAGAATTTCAGTCATTCTGCCAGGCCAATGGTATTCAACATCTGACATCCGCGCCGTTTTCGTCTCAGTCCAACGGTGCCGCTGAACGATTGGTCCGGACTTTCAAGTCACAGATGTTGAAATTGAAAGAGTCGCATTCTCGGGAGGACGCATTGTTGCTCTTTTTGTCTTCGTATCGCTCTCAGCCCCGAGATGGTCGCTCGCCGGCTGAGTTGCTCCACGGTCGTCCTCATCGCACCTTGATGTCTTTGCTGCATCCGCCGCATCAGGTTCCTGTGCAGCGGCAGACTCCTGCTTTTGCTCCAGGCGACGTTGTATTTTATCGCAACTATCGCGGTTCACGGCGTTGGCTCGCAGGGCGCATTCTTCGCTGCCTCGGCCGCGCGATGTATTTGGTTTTGGGGGCCTCTGGTGAGGTGCGTCGGCATCTCAATCAGCTGCGCCTCTGTCGTCGCTCGGGTTCTGCCGCTCCCCGTCTGCTTTCAGCGACGGTGCCGTCCGGTCAGCGCCCTGGGGACCCATCTACTGGCTCGCCTCATCCCCAGGTGTTACCGACGATGCCTTCCATTTTGCCCCATGGCGACGCGCCGCCGCCGCCGCCGCAGCAGCAGCCGCCGCCGCCGCCGCCGCTTGTTCTCCCGCCGGCGCCGCCCGCATTCGACGCTTCGTTGCAGCCGCCAAGCGCCTCCCAGGGTCACGCGCCGCCGATCGCTTCCCGTGACCAGCTGTCCTCCGCCATGGAACGCCCGCCCGCTCCGGACCACATGACGTCATCGCGCGTCGGCTACCCCGACGCAATGGAGGTCGACACTTCGGCCCCTCTTGTTTCTTTACGGGCGCATACACCGCATGTTGACGTGCACCCTGGACTAGTTTTGCAGGCGTTTCCTAGCTCCCCTCGGACCGGATGGCCGGGTGCGGGTGGCACAGCCTCGCCTGTTGTTCGGCTCCCCACCTCATCGCATACGTCAACATGTGGTCCTCCCCACGGCGGGCGGAAGCCTTATTACACGACCGTTCGCCGATTTGCGGGGGAGGAATGTGGTGTCACCGCCAGACACCACACTTGCTAGGTGGTAGTTTAAATCGGCCGCGGTCCATGTAGTACATGTCGGACCCGCGTGTCGCCACTGTGATCGCAGACCTAGCGCCACCACCAAGGCAGGTCTCGTGATACGAGAGAGGACTCGCCCCAGTTGTACGCGAACCTAGCTACCGCCCAGTTGTACGCGAACCTAGCTATCGCCCAGTGGTACGAAGCCTTTCTCTCTCATTAGCCGAGAGACAGATAGCCATCAGCTAAGTTAATGGCTACGAACTAGCAAGGAGCCATTTGTAGCAGTGCCTATAGCTTCGAGTATTCAAGAGAGATGTATTCCAAGGAATCAATAAAAGTTAAGTAAAAAGCATCTACATACTTTTCTTCTTATTCATTCATAAGTTCTCATGTTCCAGACTTCACGCCCGTCTGCGTTATGCCGAGTGTGCACTATCGGCCACAGCGTTAGTTTAGCATTCCTTTTCAGCCATCCACATCACGGTGTCGGTCCAGCTACCGACACAACAAATCCCAACATCCTGCATCCTCAATGCGTCATAATGTCGATGTAGCACAGTATCAACATATGTATACGTTGACATTGAAATGAATTTCGTTTGATACTGTACACTTACACTGAGCAGAATAAAAGTATGTGTAATACAGGACACATCAAAAACACAAAACATTCATTGCCAATTATTTCCTAACAATACTGCTTACATTCTAACATCATTCATTATAAATTACAAAATATACAAATTTAATGTGATAAACACTCTTCAACACTGTAAAATTCCTTTTTCCACCAGACAGTCTTTGAGTTTCTTTGGAAAGTTCGTGTCGCACACATTGCCATGGAGATTTTGCAGCAGGCTTCTTAGTAATTTCATATGAGAGTACTGAAGTCCTCTTTCAAGCATTGTCAGTCAGTCAGGTATGTTTCGTGTATAATTTTTCCTAGCATTTGTAATCCACGCTGCACTATCTTTTGTGAAATATATTACTGTTTCACTCACGTATTAGTGTTATGATGAGTGTTGGTGATTAAGGGGAGGTTTACTATCTTTAGCTTAAAAAAATCGATTTTTTTTAAATTGCATTTTTGGATCCATAAGCAAATACGCCTGAAACGGTTTTTCCGAATAAGGAATGGAAATGTTTGTTATTCGCAGTTGAACGAAAAAATGCACCTGCCTGAAATCGGCCCTTTTCACGCACCAGTTTTTTTCTTTCGGAGGACGAGTTATCGTACCGGTGCTTGGGAGGAAACACACAAAATTAAAATGAAAGTTTGAACGCATGTGTTTGGAAGTTAGCCCCCAATCATCTGCATTCTGGTGCGAAGACTGTGGAGATTGCGACTTTCCTGACAATGAGCAGCTTCAACGAAGGGTATTCAGCAATTCTGAAGACCATGACAATGATGGACGTCACCCTGGTACTCTATTCGACGCAGTTCGCCAAGCATTCGGACGACCACCGCATTCAAGCGGCCGAAAACCGTTTGTCACCGGCCGTACGAGCGGCTCTGGAGCAGCGCAGGATGGCCCAGATCGAGCAGAACGCCCTCTATGGGGAAGAGGAAGGATTAGTTTATGGACCCGGAATAGCAGATTGAACGTAAGTTGCATAATATTGCATTTATATGTAGTCAAAACTTCAAACGCGTTTTTCTCGAAATGCCTTTTTTTTTTATCGCGCAGTTCGGTAACTTCAAATGTACTGAACCGATTGGCATGGTTCTTTATTTCCGACGAAGCTAACTAAATTGTCTAGGAGTCGCACCACTTTTTTTCCGATCCATCAACTATAAACATTTTAACTTGGCCGACGAAGTCGAAAAATCGATGAAAAAACCCTATTTTTTTCAAATGGCCGCCATTTTGTTTCCTATGGTCCAAATAACTTAAGCGAGGTACAACTACTAAAGAATCTTGTATACTTCGCTAACGTCAACTCAATTTTGATTTCTGACGAACCGGCTGACCTGCGACATACCGCGCGTGGAGGTCTACATCGAAATTTTGTTTCGTTCCGACGGCACTTCCGCCTTTGCTCTTCGACATTCCCGGTAGAAAAAATTCCAGTTTGTAGAGGAAATATCAATAAACATTTTTACCAAATTTGACTAAACATTTTGACCAAATTTGATATTGGTATCTATAACACACCCCGAGAAAAAAATTCTCAAGGAACATGCTTTTTTCGGACTAAAGATAGTAAACCTCTCCTTAAGTAAGATGACATATGTGCAATAACATCAGCTGCCCTCACGTGTTTTCCTGTTTGAGCAAGCATAACTCTTGATGTACTCTCCGCTCTACCCTCTCCCACACTGTCCCAATGCCCTATGCGTCGGCATTAACAGTGTTGCAGCTGCGCAGTGCCTGTGGATGGGCATGGGCAGCAGCTCGCATCTATTTACACAATGTGCTACTGAAATAGTGTGGAAGTATGGATTAAAGATTGTGTAAGGATTCATTACTCTGAATCGTATTACACAGTACATATTGTAATCTACCCCTCCTTCCTCGTTGTTGCTTCTGACCACTATGGTAAAGTCTTTTATAACAATTCGAGAGGAGTAAGATTTACGGTACACTTTTCTTGCACAGTTGGCTCTAGTTCTTCATGTCTATGAGTCTGATTCTCGAAGCTGAAATTCTCACATTCTAGGTTCCTATGGTTCAATTGATCTAAAAAATTTTGAAGAATGTCATTGCAGAATTTTTGTTTTTACGATAATTTATTGTCTCACGTCTTTTGAATTTTCACATCAACAAAGCCAAAATTACATTGTTCGTCCAAAATACAAAAATATATCCGATCACATCAGAGGTGTGCTTAGTACTACCTCACTCTGCAGTAATAACAGTATTCCAAAGGCTTTACAATTTTTTTTTGACAAATGAATTTCTATTAGTTTAGATTATTATTTTATAAATGAATCCAGAAATAAACAGAACTAAATTGCGTAATTAATAATAGAAAATATTTCTTAATTTCAAATGTTTCTAAAAAAAACAATTTTAACTGTATACTCAGAGCTGGTACATATCGATTGTAACAAAGAAAATAAAGTAAATCCTTTTAATAAATTTTAGCTTGAAATATAGCATATTGTATATAAAAGCATGTGAAATTTTTCAGAAAAACAGCTGAGATAATACCGACCTGTCCAAAATTTGAAAAATATTACTGGTATCGACTAATACTGTTGCGGAAAAGTAATGCTAGAGGTAGATGTCCCTTTACAATATCAACCAATAAATGTATTTTCACAAGTATGATAAAGTTCATAAGTCAAAGAGTAAGTATTTTTCCCTATTTCGCATAGTGTTCTTCATGTCAATAAGTATCTGGTACTACAAACTTTCTGAAGTAACATATGCTCTTCTTCAGGATTCAAACTGTCTCTTTACCAAATTTCATCGAAATCGATTCAGCGGGTAAGTAATAATAAATTTAAACGTCAGCATGATGCGGCAATTTTTCTCAGTGTTTATGACTTCATTTATTCTGAACTATGTGTTGTACAATAATACAATTTTGCAGGTACATTCAGCGATGCATGTGAACATTTTCTGCAACATGTGTTGCGAATAAGTTAGTAGTAAAGAAGTAATAAATTAAAAAGTCATGCCTGCCACGAAAATGAACAGCGAAAATGTAGTAAGCGATAAACTTTTTTCCTTTCAGCATTTTTTGGGGAGTGTCAACGAGAAAAATTTTCGTTTTGGTTTCAAATTAAGTCTAAAATTTGTTACAAGCCACTAAGTGCTCCTGTTCTCAAATACTAAATGAATACAATCTGGGTATTCGCACATCATGGCCTACATTTCATTTTCACACCCGCCCCCGCCTCTTTGACAAGGTAAATGGTTCTTACACCCACAGCGATTCTTTCCAGGCAGTATGTGGTATGTGTATCAAATTCGGTTGAAATCAGTTCTGTGGTTTTGGAGATATGGAACGTACACACATGTGGAAATTCTTTATAATATGTATGGCTATCTTTTTTTTCGTGATTCGATTTTGATGAAATAAAGCCCATAAGGTGCTCAAAGCTACATTCAAGTTACCTGCAAACATACTATGAAAATTCATCTAGCAGTTTAGCTGATCAGCGTGTTGAAAGACAAACAGAGAGACATATCAGTTTTACATGTTTCTTATTCGTGTAGAAGATACATGTACACTGTTGTAAAAGTTAAAGTGCCATAGCTTTTAAGCAGCTTCTGTGTGTTTCAGAATCCTTTCTTCATAAAATGATCTTAACTGCTTGAGCTAGGGTTCAAACAGAACACAGTATACTCGTCATGTGCACAGAAGCTGTTGGTCCGCATAACGTGATATGAGCCACGATAACACCTAAGAATGTAGCACACACTACTTCTTCGAGGCTTGTTTATTCACCTCTAAATCCATGTGCACAGCTTGCTCGTTGTTTATGAACACTGCATGCATAATCTGTTCAGCATCGTCACCTCATCTGCATGCAATATTTTATTCTCCTTCTTTTCAGCACCTACATCATTAATGAAGAGATTAAACAGCAATTGCCCCATTACCAATCCCTGCGGCACTCCAAATTTGATGGCATTGTTTCTGACTAGTACACTTTTTCGATTGATACATACTGTTTCCTGTTGCATAAGTATGACTGTATCCAATCTCCTGCTTGTTCTCGAATGACATAGCTTTCCAGTTTTCGCATCTGTGTTTCATGGCCATTGGTGCCGAGTACTTTGAAGAGATACAACGTTTTTTCATCTAAGGACTGTATAATGTATTCTGTCAGACTGGGGATTGCTGATTCTATAGGTTTACACTTTCTGAAAATAGGCTGTTATGGTACAGGAATGTTATGTATGTCCAGATAAATCCCACTGTAAGACAAGACGGTCTTTGCCTGCATGGAAACACGTTTGTGGTTGCCTACAGAGAGATGGTGGCACCCAAGTGTGTACCTCTTCATCCGAAGCAAGTTGATGGCCAGAATGCCTTTCTTCAGGGCTTCAAAAATATTGAAATCGCATGGGGAACGATTGGAACTTTGTGGAGGATGTTTAAAAGCTTCTCAGTATAACTTTTGCAGTGTAGTCGAAACAACCTAGGCAGTATGTTGACGACCATTATCCTGCAACAGAATGATTGCCATCCATGAACATTCCCGTGCATTTGGACTCGACAGCGGGCTTCAATTTTTGCTAAGTGTCCACATACCACTGTGCATTAACTGTGCAGCTGTGTTCCATAAAGATAATGAGGAGCAGGCCCTGGCAGTCAGACAAAAAGGCCATCATGGCTTCCTGGAGCAGACCAAAGTTTTGCTGGGAAGCCCTTACATATCCTAGAAACAGTCCTGATCTTTCCTCATGAGATTTCCATATTTTTGGGGCCTTGAAGAAAGACATTCGTAGCTGTCGATTTTCTTCAGATGAAGAGGTGCACACTTGGGTACAATCATCATAAGTAGGATAAAGCCACTATGGCCCCAATCTGCATTGTTTCAAACTTTATTCAATATGGCTGATCCAAGATGGCGGCCACAATGTTGCAATGTCGCAGTGACGTGATGGTGGGAAGTTCACATTTTTGAGGGAAAGTAGGTCAACTGGGCTACCTCCACTAATCTAACCCTACCTCCCTCCCCTCCCTCCCCTCCCTCATCTGGAAATTGGTGGGAAAAGGACTCAGTCTGTGATGGGCTGCTGGATAGGACAGATGTAAGTCTTTATTTTGGATGCATTGTTTATTTAAACAATTCATGTTGTCATAGACAGTAGCTCCATCCAGTCTATTTAGCATGAGATCCGAAGTCCAACTGACCCAGTTCACAACATTGCCACCAGAGGGCGCTGTTGGCCCTTCCCTTCCCATGACGTAATCTAAGATGGCGGTCTGAGGAAAATGGTGGGAAAAAGGACTCAGTCTGTGTCTAGCTGCTGGACTGGGAGCATAGATGTAATCGTTTACTGTGTTCAATGGATGAGATGCCTGTGCTGGAGAATGAGGTGTTTAACAGGTATATTATCTGTAATCATGCAGCTGAGAACTGTGTGCACAGCCACCTGCACGATGTTTGGAAAGCAATGATATTTGGCGAAGATGAATACGCTTCATTAAATAAGTTACACCTCACAACTCAAGCTGATAAATGCATGTGCTGTAACTGTAGATCATTTGATACAAGCCCAGTCAGTCTTCTGAAGTGCAGGAGGCAAGACGTTCACCTGCTCCAGCACAAGCATCCATGTGTACAACTGAGGAAATGCTGATGATGAACAGGGATGCATTTAATAGTGTACACAGGCAAGCACATACACTCCTGGAAATTGAAATAAGAACACCGTGAATTCATTGTCCCAGGAAGGGGAAACTTTATTGACACATTCCTGGGGTCAGATACATCACATGATCACACTGACAGAACCACAGGCACATAGACACAGGCAACAGAGCATGCACAATGTCGGCACTAGTACAGTGTATATCCACCTTTCGCAGCAATGCAGGCTGCTATTCTCCCATGGAGACGATCGTAGAGATGCTGGATGTAGTCCTGTGGAACGACTTGCCATGCCATTTCCACCTGGCGCCTCAGTTGGACCAGCGTTCGTGCTGGACGTGCAGACCGCGTGAGACGACGCTTCATCCAGTCCCAAACATACTCAATGGGGGACAGATCCGGAGATCTTGCTGGCCAGAGTAGTTGACTTACACCTTCTAGAGCACGTTGGGTGGCACAGGATACATGCGGACGTGCATTGTCCTGTTGGAACAGCAAGTTCCCTTGCCGGCCTAGGAATGGTAGAACGATGGGTTCGATGACGGTTTGGATGTACCGTGCACTATTCAGTGTCCCCTCGACGATCACCAGTGGTGTACGGCCAGTGTAGGAGATCGCTCCCCACACCATGATGCCGGGTGTTGGCCCTGTGTGCCTCGGTCGTATGCAGTCCTGATTGTGGCGCTCACCTGCACGGTGCCAAACACGCATACAACCATCATTGGCACCAAGGCAGAAGCGACTCTCATCACTGAAGACGACACGTCTCCATTCGTCCCTCCATTCACGCCTGTCGCGACACCACTGGAGGCGGGCTGCACGATGTTGGGGCTTGAGCGGAAGACGGCCTAACGGTGTGCGGGACCGTAGCCCAGCTTCATGGAGACGGTTGCGAATGATCCTCGCCGATACCCCAGGAGCAACAGTGTCCCTAATTTGCTGGGAAGTGGCGGTGCGGTCCCCTACGGCACTGCGTAGGATCCTACGGTCTTGGCGTGCATCCGTGCGTCGCTGGGGTCCGGTCCCAGGTCGACAGGCACGTGCACCTTCCGCCGACTACTGGCGACAACATCGATGTACTGTGGAGACCTCACGCCCCACGTGTTGAGCAATTCGGCGGTACGTCCACCCGGCCTCCCGCATGCCCACTATATGCCCTCGCTCAAAGTCCGTCAACTGCACATACGGTTCACGTCCACGCTGTCGCGGCATGCTACCAGTGTTAAAGACTGCGATGGAGCTCCGTATGCCACGGCAAACTGGCTGACACTGACGGCGGCGGTGCACAAATGCTGCGCAGCTAGCGCCATTCGACGGCCAACACCGCGGTTCCTGGTGTGTCCGCTGTGCCGTGCGTGTGATCATTGCTTGTACAGCCCTCTCGCAGTGTCCGGAGCAAGTATGGTGGGTCTGACACACCGGTGTCAATGTGTTCTGTTTTCCATTTCCAGGAGTGTAGCTGACAACTGTATCCAAAGCCTCCTACACAGTGGAAAGAAAACATAATGGATGAGCATGGTGAATACTTTTCGACAAATAATGGCAATGCAGCAGGATGGCTTGGAGATGAATTTCAGTACTCACACAGACACATGCTTTTGCTGGAATAGCTCAACTTTTTTGAAATTGCCTAATACCCCACATCAACTTGGCACTATTCACAATGAACCATGTATGTTCACCTTGATGATTGGAGACCAACTGGCATAGTTCACCACACTGCCTATCCCCTCTGATGATGTCACCAAATATTGACATCCTATTGGCCAAAGCCTATCATGTGACCATATTCAGAGCACCTATTGGTTCCCATCCTTTTTTTCTGGACCACCGTCTTGTATTACATCACAAGAGGGGGTGGGGGAGGGCCGACAGCGCACTCTGGTCGCCACTCAGGCAGCCAGCCAGCAGCAGTGACAGAAGGAGAAGAACGTGAAGTGTCAGCAGCAAGTCACGTTCCAGCACAGCCCAGCAGAACAGGAGGAAATGAAAAAGTAAGTATCCCATATAACATTTTTGTAAGTAGCATATTTTCGTGTCTTGGCCCATATGTAATGCCTCCTCCTTCTCTTTGTTCACCAGTAGCCTTCTAAATGTCGAAGCCTGCAGGGGTGAGATCCAACATGTTGACTTCTGCCGTCTCTGTACCTGCAGCAACCTCAGCTGCCTTCTTGTCAGGACCTGCATCAACCTCTGCATCTGCAGCAGCAACAACCACCAGCATGTCCAAACGTGTAGCGACCATGTGAGATCCTGTAGCGCACATAGCCTACTTGCTGGCACAAGACAAGAAGCTGTTATTGCCTGTTCCACTCTTCGATTTGGGGGATGGGATGCCTGGTCTGTTCCTAATGCTTCAAATGCTGCTGGTGGTCCTAAACAACAGTAAGATGGAGATCAGTACTTATCGCTGACATGCGACCCATTCAGTCAGAACATCCCTCGCTAGTGCAGGAACAGAGTGCAGATAATGTGGATAGGAAGGTTCCACACACAGCTCACTTGCTGGAGCAGGGCACCGAGATGTTATTGTCTGATTTGTGTGATAAGGATACACGGTCTGCTCCCAACACCTCGAATGCTGCTTCTGGTCCTAAACAGCAGTAAGATAGAGGATAGTACTGGTCACTGACACATGATCCATCCCCACAGAACATTCCTGTGCTAGCGCATGATGCTGTGGATAAGAAGGTATTAAGTGTGCCCATGCTTTTCAGTTCTACATACAATTTAACTCCTAGTGTAAAGAAACATGTAAATGTGTGTGATACGTAGCGCCACTGGAACAAGTCGCTTCTCTGTATTCATTTAAGATCTCTGTGATCGACTCTGTATCACATGACCACAATTTTCCTCTTTGGTTGCTTTTTGGCTATTTTAAGTGCATGACTCTGTGGGGAGTGGGCTGGTTTTGGTCGGTTTGTTGGCGCTCCTGTGTTCAGTCTGGTTGTCAGTGTTCACTCTTTGTGCATGCACTGCGTCTTTCTGTCACATGGGGAGTGGGGCTGTGAATGGAGATGTGCGTGCAGTTGGTGAGTGTGTACTGCGCCTAGTAAGAGGGTGATGGTGATGCTATTGTCTGTGCTACTAAACGATGCGAATATGTGAAAGTGGTTTTGGAATGTATCAGCCTGCAACCGGATACGCTACAGAATCAAATGGTGGGAATTATTCAAGTTCTTAAAGTCCTGCTGTATATATGTATATTGAGTTTCGTACTGTTTGCAGTTAACGGCTCTCCCAGTGTTTGGACGCCAATGTTACCTGTTTCATATTGACCACTAGTGCACAACTTGTTGAACAGTGGTTACCTGCATGAATGAGGTTTGCCTGTTTTGGACGCACTTGAGGTACAGGCAAGGAGTATACAGGGTGGTCCATTGATAGTGGCCAGGCCAGATATCTCACGAAATAAGCATCAAACGAAAAACTACAAAGAACGAAACTCGTCTGGCTTGAAGGGGGAAACCAGATGGCGCTATGGTTGGCCCGCTAGATGGCGCTGCCATAGGTCAATCGGATATCAACTGCGTTTTTTTGAAAATAGGAACCCACATTTTTTTATTACATATTCGTGTAGTACGTAAGGAAATACGAATTTTTTAGTTGGACCGCCATATTTGGCCCCTGCGGACTTGTATCTGTTTCCTAAACTGAAATTTTCACTGAAAGGGAAGCGATTTGACTTGATTGAAGACATCCAGGTAAATACGGAGAGCGTTCATAACACACTTCAGAAAAAAAAATATTTCTAGGAATGTTTCCAAAAGTGGAAACACCGTTGGAGTCGATATTTTCAGTCAGAAGGAGATTATTTTGAAGGAGATGCATCACAGTTGCATGTGAGTACCACCACTGTACAATTACAAGCCCATTCTTAAAACTTTCCAATCATACTTCGTATGTATACAGACTGCACATATATTATATATGAATAAATGAATATACAAATTTTTTTAATAAATATAATTTTTAGCCTTTTAGCTTTCTTTTTTTACTTTTTTCACACACATGGTGCGCATATGTATATGTATATTTTTTCTTTTTATCTTTTTTCCACACATGGTGCTTGTGTGTGTGTGTGTGTGTGTATACAGTTGTACATAGCACATAAAGAATTACACCATACACACACACACACACACACACACACACACACACACACACATGTTTCAACATCGCGATCACAAATCACAAATGATCCTTTTATCGTCGTGAGGCAACAGGCCAATTTTCGACTGCAGCACAATGTACACCTCACGTCGTTTCGACGGAATACTAGTTTGCCATACTATATGCAGTGGCTGTGGTACAGCATCGTGAACACCATTGTACAGGCACTACAAACAGTCTTTGATAGAGAGGGCTCTTGATGCCATATGACACACACCCTTAGCCCATCTCTGGGTGGCACCTTCCAATGTGCGATATGCATACATTTTCGATTGCAGACCTACAAACTCCACTATTGGCAATCAATTCGCCTTGCCTGTCATAAGGCTGATAACCTTCTTGTTCTGTGAAACAATACCATAAGGATTATCATCCATGTATGAAGACATGCTGAATTCATGACTGTAGTACCTCATTACTTCATATGGATCACAGTTCTTCACCCAATAGATGACGCTATCTGTATCCGTATAAGGTAATATAGGATATCCAAAATGAGCTTTTGCAGGCTCATAATGAAAGTGGTACATGTGGAGTTTGGAGAGGTGTAGTACACACAACCCCACATAAATAGGTTTCATAAACTCTACAGCAGTCTTCCTCATCTCCATAGCAACAAAGTTCTTATTGAATATGGTGACCCGCTTAAAATTTAGTCTGGCAGTGCATTTTCTTACGCCATACTGCCCACTCCTTTCGGTTCTAATCATAATTCATGTCATTCCCTAAAATTTTCCATTGTTTTGCAGAAAATTGAATTATTCATTTATTTATATAAATCTTTCTCAAAGTCACACGTCACGGAAGCTCTCTATCTCGCATTCACATCAATACACTCCTTCAACCAAGGGGATTGCTTGAAGGAGATAGCCTGGGTGATTCGAACCAACGCCATCCCCAAGTTGAGATACAGCTGGAGATTACAATAAGGAGTAATGCATCTCTGCTTATTCCTCAGCATTGTCATCAGTTTTGGGGTGGAGCCTCATCGCAGAACTAGTTGCTCTGGACATAGCAGCAAATCGGCGTGCACATCATGCAAACTAATAGGATATATGAGTTCTGCCTCCACATACCCTACATCAGAATCAGCCACCATACACCCCCCCCCCCCCAAGATTTTTCCATTCAGTCCCTTGCATCCGTCTATTCGTCTTTGAGCACACATCAAAGCTCGCCAATCAGCAGTGATTGCTGCGTGGCCTGCCCATATATGTTATTTGCCTACCAGGACTTTATGTAACTCAAATCAAGTGATGCATTGAATCTGTCACCCATCCGTGAGTTATTTGACTTCACATGGTGATGGACGTATTGGCAGAGTCCCCCACAGATCCCCTGCTCAAAGAAAAGAAGCATGTCAGCATCAGTCAATAATTCGATGCTGCACTTCGTTCTCATAAGCACTGCACCCCAGTGCTGTGTAATAGAAGGCAGGATCCAGACAATGTGTGGTCATGCATAGACTCCTGAATTTCTCGAAAACGTCTGCAAGCAAGTGCAGGTCTGTGTCCATGCAAAGCTGTGCGTTCTCTCCTAAAGTGGAGACATTGAATTCCTGCCAGACATTCATGGCATGCACATACTCTGCATCCGTTATGGCATCGCCTGTAAGGTTGCTGGAGAATGCAGTTATGTCATAGCCTGGTTTTGTTGAGTTTCGCCATACTATCCACATACTCGTATGGGAAAATCCCCTTCCTAGTTACAAGTTGAAAATTTTCCTCATCGGGAAATGCAGCTCGAGTGATATGCTTATCCCCCCCAAGGTAGAGTTTCAGCGAGTTCCTTGAGTGGCGCCTGCATAAAACGTTGCGTATCAAGGAAGCAGAGCGTAATTCTGGGCGTCATTCGTTTGGGGAATAAAATGTATTTCTCGACGGTCTCAGGTAGGACACTGACATGATCTTTCTCCATGCCAAAATCAACCTAGTGCTCAATTAGAAAGTGAACGTCATACCCTCTTAAATTATGAAGAAAACGGATATGTGCCTTGGTAACCAGTACTTCAAATTGCATGTATTGTGAGTTGCGCCACAGAACTTTTCCGTAAGATGACAGTGGTCTCTAAGAAGAGTTTCAGCTTTTTATCTAATGGCAGCCCACAAATATGACAGTCAACCGCATTACTGTACAAATCTTCACTCTCCTTCGATTTGGCCATGGGAACGTTGTTGCTGTAAAGTTTATCAACCTCCCACGAAACTTTCTCGAGCTCAGAGAGCACCCAAACAGCAGCATTATCACCGACATAAGATTTGTAGCGGTCAGGACTTGAATAATAGGATCATACAATTTGGTATGCTGTCACATATGGTACGTGTTTTCCTGTAAAGGTGGTATGTGAGGTAATGGGGGCACCTTCAGAGCGAGTCACATGAGCGAGGAGGCACTGAAAGTCAGCATACACTACAAAAGGGCATTGCTCCTGATGGTGAGCATTTTTAAACTTTATAGATTTGTCTTCCTCAGCTGGCATAATAGCACTTACTAGGTTCTTGGAAGCGCTATGTACTGGAGGCGCTGCTAGTAACTTGTCTGAGGAAAAATAATTGAGCACCTTAATAAAATATGCTGTTTATGTCCACGTTTATTCATCTGGGAGGCGAAAAGGCGGACATATCTTTGATCCAAACATAGTGATAATTATCGCCTTCAGAGAAGAGTAACATGTTTACAAGCTTCTCAAACTCAATGGCAAATTTTGAGAAATTGAGGGGGCTGACGACTATAAGCGTGTCCAGCTCATCTGGCTTGCTTTTCTTCAAAATGGCTCTGAGCACTATGGGACTTAACTGCTGTGGTCATCAGTCCCCTAGAACTTAGAACTACTTAAACCTAACTAGCCTAAGGACATCACACACATCCATGCTCGAGGCAGGATTCGAACCTGCGACCGAAGCAGTCGCGCGGTTCCAGACTGCAGCGCCTAGAACCGCTCGGCCACTCCGGCCGGCTTGCTTTTTTCTCCAGGCCAAGAACATGAACCGATATTCCAGTATTTTGCATCTCAAATTTAGCTATGTCCTGGATCTCGGTGGGGAACTCGATACCATCATAGTTATAGCACCCGCGAATATTATATCTACATGGTATGTTTCTGGACGCTCAGGATGATTCCTACGATTGTAATTTCCCTCGCAAGCCAGAACTGACCATGTAAAACAAACCTAATCCTTTCAATTTTCGACATTAATGCATGCTTGCTTATTAGCTATATCCTTTGGGACCTTCCATTCACAGGATCATAGACATTTGTACGTATGTCCAGGTATAGTATTCAGCTGAGTGCTTTTTAGCTGAACCCCTCATTTCCATCTCAGAAAACTGGGCCAGTATAGCACTCAAGGTGGATTTACGAAACCAATTGGCGTTGATGTGCTCCATGTTATCATGCCATTTTCCCCCAAAAGATAATGAAGACTTGTCTCTTCAATGCCAAAGGCAACGTTGGGGCAGTGCGATACTTCAAAGCAGAACACTGCACTGCATTCAATAGCGGGATACCATGGATCGCTGACTACTTTGAGCTCTGTTTCCACAACAGGAAGGCATGCTCTTAGAAACCCGACAGGGTTACAGTACCCTCCTCCTGGATTCTTGATCCTTGTGAACGAGAGTAGCTGCTCAAAGATATCTGCAATCAACGAGTATTCTAACTGGGGTGTGGTGTCACTGACGTGATGCCCTTGACTAAAATGACAGGAAAGGGAATTGCTGCTAGCCACAGGATCATCTCTATTACTGTTAATACTAGTACTACAACAGGGTAATGATGTCCATCCTGTCGCTGATGGAGTTGGGGAGATGCACAGGGGTATATGCCAGGGCACAAATACCTTCCATCGCAGGCGATGATTCTGACAAGGCTGGTAGCGAGGATGAGGCAGCACTACTGTGTCAGGCCAGTGGGAACAGCCTGCCTGCAGAGACAGTTCTCGCTGCTGCTGCTGCAGCAGTCCTGACTCAGTAGCCTGAGGGATTGTAGCTCCTTGCTCCGATCCAGACACATGGTGCTGTAGGGGCTGTGGCGGCCGTGGCCAGGACGGCGTGGCAGGTCCGGCGGTGGCGGCGGCGGCTTCCTGCGCATTGACTAGTGGTGTCCTTGCTAGCGAAGCATGTCGCACTGTACCCTGACTCGATGCTTTAGGCTTCGTGGCCCAACGGTACCCAAGCCACGCCAAATTTTGTGAATTGTTCCCCTGACGCATCCGCTGTAGAATAACGATAACAACATTAAGTACTACGTTCTAGAAATTGTTTGCTGCTGCTGATGCAAGAAAGGAAGAAACACTGATTATTTGTAAGTAGAGCGATTAATTACCTGTCACACTCTGGGTTCATGGCCTCTAGAATTGTTGCTGTAACAAAACAATTTTTTTATTTGAATCACATAGCTACTACTACATAGATATTTCTTTTTTCCTATACTTGTATTGTATTGTTTTGAACTGGGGACCTAGAAACGATGGAGAGGCTTCGTCTCCAATGTAGCCACAACAGGCTACAGCAGTCCACTCACCTCACCGCCGCCCCACACCGAACCCAGGGTTGTTGTGTGGTTCAGCCTCCAGTCGACTCCCCCCCCCGACACACACAAACACACACACACACACACACACACACACACACACACACACACACCGGGAATGTCTCACCCCAGGCGAGTGTAACCGGAATGTTTGCGTCATAGAGTAATTATGTTGTACATGTACGTGGAGACAGTGTTTGCGCAGAAATCACCGACATAGGGTAACTGAGGTGGAATAAGGGGAACCAGTCGGCATTCACCAGGGCAAATGGAAAATCCCCTTAAAAACCATCCACAGACTAGCCAGCACACCAGACCTGGACTTTAATCCGCCAGGCGGATTCGTGCCGGGGACCGACACGCCTCCCCACTCAGAAAGCAGTGCCACACGGCTAACCGCGCGGGCTTCCTACTTACGCGACTGTTGGTGCCGCCGTGTATTCACTGCTGGAGGCTGTTCCACAGCATGTGACTGCTACATTTTTTCAGCATCCAGCATTGCCTCCAGTTCGAGCTGCATTATCACCATGTGAGCTATAACAAGTAAAAATATGAAAGAAGATATAAACCAACGATACAAAAATACATGTTACACTACTACTACCATGAAATATTTTTTTCTTTTTAATACTCACATGGTAACTCTAGTTGTAGGATTTCCACAGTTGTAGGCATTCTTCGAATTCATTTCATTCACTTTCACTATTGCTTTTACTCTGACTGTCTAACATTTCGACATCATGACAGTAATCGACTGATAAGGAAGTAAAACCGTTTGGGTAAATGCAAGAGTGCTTTTTGCACAGATTCATGCCGTTTACATTCACAACACAAAAGTAGCAATCATCAAGGTGATTTCTTGACTCTGTCCATGTCATCCATATTGCAAACGGAAGCCATTTTTGTTCTCCATGACTCCAGTATCGAACTGACTCCAGGCAAGTCTTACAAACATTGTGTGTGACCCGAAATTGTGCAAACTGTTTTCCAAAATATGCCCAGTTGCTTTGTTTTACAAAATCATTTATAGTCCGTGGCTGCTTTTTTTGATAATGTTTACCATATACGTAGTACAAATGGTTGGGATTATTAACACAAGATTTCCGTGAAGAACTGATACTTTCTTTACCAAAAGCGCCCAAAGAGGACAGCTGCATGAAGTAAATGACACAATATCACGTTTCTTGAAAAACTGTAACGAATGAGCAACGCAAGAAGCTTACCTGCACAAAATAATAACGACTGAATGGCGAACAACAAATTCTCACCAGAAATGGCTGATAGTCACAGCCTCTGTGTGAGAAGAACAGATAGTTAACGTAGTTTGCCAAATGCACATGAGGTGCCATCTGTGGGATTCCTGTCCTAGTTACCAAGACTAAGGCACTAGGCCATATTGAGTCACAGACCTTATTTCGAAAAAGAAGCGTTAATGAGGATAAATTAGTAAAACACGTGCATTTTTTTTGTAGCACGGTTTATCAGGAGAAACAGAGTCTTTTCAAACAAAATAATATGTAGGCTAGGTGCTTCACCATCGTATGTATCTAAATACATTCTGTAAACTTATGACACAGAATTTCTTTCCCCTGTGTTACTGGTGTTAACGAAAAGCGTTATCGCCAACTAAAACTTCATCTTCCAACAGGCTGAGTGCTCTCGAGTGTAATGCACGGAGTGTGATACGTAATTTCAGTTCTGGCGACAGTGCTTCCTACATTACAGTATCTTTTTCCGTACTGCAGTATTAACTCCATTTAGAAGAAATGTGAACCGTTCTGGTGACATTCTAAGATGACTGAAAGAACTTCTTGGGTCTTCCATTACAAATTCTTTCAGCAAGGTCGCTGAGTAGCCGACATATCTTTCCTTTATCCAGTCACCAATCGAAACACGTTTCTTATCTTTTTTCTTACTCAGCGATTCCACGCAAATAAGAACGAACTCCGCCGCAACTTGTGAAGCTTCCAAAACTTTTAATTCAGACACGACTCAGACACCACAAGACGGCGAAACTGAAGTGTATACTGGTGTCGCGGTCTGTACAATCACGTGTGAAACCATTTGCGTTCAACTCGTTCTACGCAATGAGTGGCGCAACCCATTGTCGGAGTGTAAACTAGGCTTATACACTGAAGAGCCAAAGAAACTGGGACACCCGCCGAATAACGAGAACGGCCCCTCGAGCACGCAGATGTGCCGCAACACGACGTGGCGTGGACTCAACTAATGTCTGAAGTAGTGCTGAAGGGAACTGATGCCATGAATCCTGCAGGGCTGTCCGTAAATCAGTAAGAGAACGAGGGGGTGGAGATCTCTTCCGAACAGTAAGTTGCAAGGCATCCCAGATATGCTCAGTATTGTTCATGTCTGGGAATTTGTTGACCATTTAAACTCAGAAGAGTGTTCCTGGAGCCACTGTGTAGCAATTCTGGATATGTGGGGTGTCGCACTGTCCTGCTAGAATTGCCCATGTCTGTCAAAATGCATAATGGACATGAATAGATGCAGGTGATCAGACAGGATCCTTACGTACGTGTCACCTGTCAGAGTCGTATCTAGACGTATGAGGGTCCCATATAACTCCAACTGCACACACCCCACACCATTACAGAGCCTCCACCAGCTTAAACAATCCCCTGCTGACGTGCAGGGTCTATAGATTCTTGAGGTTATCTCCATATCGTACACGTCCATCCGCTCGATAGAATTTGAAACGAGACTCGTCCGACCAGGCAACATGTTTCCAGTCATCAACAGTGCAATGTCGGTGCTGACGAGCCCAGGCGAGGCGTAAAGCTTTGTGTCGTGCAGTCATCAAGGTACACAAGTGGGCCTTCAGCTCCGAATGCCGATGTCGGTGATGTTTCGTTGAATGGTTCACCCACTGACACTTATTGATGGTCCAGCACTGAAATCAGCAGCAATTTGGGAAAGGGTTGCACTTCTGTTACGTTAAACGATTCTCTTCAGTTATCGTTGGTCCTCGTCTTGCAGGATCTTTTTCCAGCCGCAGCGATGTCGAAGATTTCATATTCAGGAATCCGGTCGTACCGGAAAATCCACACTTCATCAGTACCCCGAAGATGCTGTGTCCCATGCCTTTTGCGCCAAGTATAATACCACGTTCAAACTCACTTGAGTCCTGATAACTTGCCATTGTACCGATCTAACAACTGCACTAGACACTTGTCGTTTTATATAGGCGTTGCCGACCGCAGCGCAGTATTCTGTCTGTTAACATATCTCTGAATACGCACGCCTGTACCTGTTTCTTTGGCGCTTCACTGTATGCCATTCGGCGCCTCCTACCTCGCAGCGTTGCCACAAAATGTTCGAAATTTCCCATCCTTTTGAGTTATCCTGTAAATAAGCATTTCCATAACGTCAACACGTGGAAACACAACAGTATCGAAAGTTGAAGTAATGAAACACCGATATATTGAAAAGTCGTAGTGTCTATATATCGAAAGGTCGACATATCGAAAGACAGTTATGTCTATACCACAGTCTACCATAACAGTCGCAACACTACTGTTGTAAAAGTTGTTACCGTTTGACAGATGGAGTGACAGTACCGCTCCAAGCGGCGAGTAAGGTGAACGCCAGACGCGTCGTAAGCATAATGTTTGTTCTTTATTCATTTCCTACGTAATTTACGAAATATTTGAGTTATTTTCTTGCCGCCAAGGGTTTGTATAGTATCAGAAGGCATATATGTTTCTAACAATGATTCTAAAATAAGTGCAAGTATGGACAAAAACCATGAATCGAGTGACAAGCTACAACACATTCGTGAAGAAACACTTGTGACGTTGCATAGAATTGCAGCTTACCACGTTGATATCAAAAGAATATAAACACACAGATTCAAACATAGGAAGCACAGACCTGTAGCTCTGCGAGAAAAAACGATCAACAGCTCATTTATCTTTCTGTATGCCTATTGTGTTTGTCATTGTCACCTGTTGCCACAAGCACGACCTCCGTCTTTGTATTATTCTAAGTGGGACAAGCAACTGCCAAATAGACATTACGTTTCCCGCAAAACCAAATATTTGGATAATTTTCAAACAATCTGTCAGTGAACAAGGTGCTAACAAAATAATACCATCACACTAAGGAAGCATGGAAAATTAAGTGAGTAACAACAGAAGTGAATGAAATACATACCAAACTTTACGCTTTTGTAAGACACGAATGTTGTTGTTGTGGTCTTCAGTCCAGAGACTGGTTTGATGCAGCTCTACAAGCTCCTCTATCCTGTGCAAGCTTCATCATCTCCCAGTACCTACTGCAACCTACATCTTGGTCTCCCTCTACGATTTTTACCCCCCACGCTGACCTCCAGTACTAAATTGGTGATCCCTCAGAATATGTCCTACCAACCGATCCCTTCTTCTAGTCAAGTTGTGCCACAAACTCCTCTTCTCCTCAATTCTATTCAGTACCTCCTCATTAGTTATGTGATCTACCCATCTAATCTTCAGTATTCTTCTGAAGCACCACATTTCGAAAGCTTCTATTCTCTTCTTGTCTAAACTATTTATCGTCCACGTTTCACTTCCATACATGGCTACACTCCATACAAATACGAGGTCCATTCAAGTTCTAAGGCCTCCGATTTTTTTTCTCTGGACTGGAAAGAGATAGAAACATGCGCATTGTTTCAAAACGAGGCCGCGTTCATTGTCAATACGTCCCAGAGATGGCAGCACCGTACGGCAGATGGAATTTTACCGCCAGTGGCGAGAATGAGAGCTGTTTTAAATACTTAAAATGGCGACGTTTTCCTTACTTGAACAGCGTGCAATCATTCGTTTTCTGAATTTGCGTGGTGTGAAACCAATTGAAATTCATCGACAGTTGAAGGAGACATGTGGTGATGGAATTATGGATGTGTCGAAAGTGCATTTGTGGGTGCGACAGTTTAATGAAGGCAGAACATTGTGTGACAACAAACCTAAACAGCCTCGGGCTCGCACATGCCGGTCTGACGACATGATCGAGAAAGTGGAGAGAATTGTTTTGGGGGATCGCCGAATGACTGTTGAACAGATCGCCTCCAGAGTTGGCATTTCTGTGGGTTCTGTGCACACAATCCTGCATGACGACCTGAAAATGCGAAAAGTTTCATCCAGGTGGGTGCCACGAATGCTGACGGATGACCACATGGCTGCCCGTGTGGCATGTTGCCAAGCAATGTTGACGCGCAACAACAGCATGAATGGGACTTTCTTTTCGTCGGTTGTGACAATGGATGAGACGTGGATGCCATTTTTCAATCCGGAAACAAAGCGCCAGTCAGCTCAATGGAAGCACACAGATTCACCGCCATCAAAAAAATTTCGGGTAACCACCAGTGCTGAAAAAATGATGGTGTCCATATTCTGGGACAGCGAGGGCGTAATCCTTACCCATTGGGTTCCAAAGAGCACTACGGTAACAGGTGCATCCTACGAAAATGTTTTGAAGAACAAATTCCTTCCTGCACTGCAACAAAAACGTCCGGGAAGGGCTGCGCGTGTGCTGTTTCACCAAGACAACGCACCCGCACATCGAGCTAACGTTACGCAACAGTTTCTTCATGATAACAACTTTGAAGTGATTCCTCATGCTCCCACTTACCTGACCTGGCTCCTAGTGACTTTTGGCTTTTTCCAACAATGAAAGACACTCTCCGTGGCCGCATATTCACCAGCCGTGCTGCTATTGCTTCAGCGATTTTCCAGTGGTCAAAACAGACTCCTAAAGAAGCCTTCGCCGCTGCCATGGAATCATGGCGTCAGCGTTGTGAAAAATGTGTACGTCTGCAGGGCGATTACATCGAGAAGTAACGCCAGTTTCATCGATTTCGGGTGAGTAGTTAATTAGAAAAAAAATCGGAGGCTTTAGAACTTGAATGCACCTCGCACTTTCAGAACCGACTTCCTGACCCTTAAATCTACACTCGATGTCAAAAAATTTCTCGTCTTCAGAAACACTTTCCTTGCCACTGTCAGTCTACATTTTATATCCTCTCTACTTCGACCATCAAGAGTTATTTTGCTCCCCAAATAGCAAAACTCATTTACTACTTTAAGCATCTCATTTCCTAATCTAATTCCCGCAGCACCACCCGATTTAATTCGACTACATTCCATTATCCTCGTTTTTCTTTTGTTGATGTTCATCTTATATCCTCCTTTCAAGACACTGTCCATTCCGTTCAACTGCTCTTCCAGGTCCTTTGCTGCCTCTGACAGAATTACAATGTCATTGGCGAACCTCAAAGTTTTTATTTCTACTCCTACTCCGAATTTCTCTTTTGTTTCCTTGCCGCTTGCTCAATACACAGATTGAATAACGTCGGGGACAGGCTACAACCCTGTCTCACTCCCTTCCCAACTACTGCTTCCTTTTCATGCCTCTCGACTCTTATAACTGCCATCTGATTTCTGTACAAATTGTAAATAGCCTTTCGCTCCCTGTTCAAAATGGTTCAAATGGCTCTGAGCACTATGGGACTTAACATCTGAGGTCATCAGTCCCCTAGAACATAGAACTACTTAAACCTAACTAACCTAAGGACATCACACACAACCACGCCTTAGGCAAGATTCGAACCTGCGACCGTAGCAGTCGCGCGGTTTCGGACTGAAGCGCCTAGAACCGCTCGGCCACTGCGGCCGGCTTTCGCTCCCTGTGTTTTACTCCTGCCACCTTCAGAATTTGAAAGAGAGTATTCCAATGAACATTGTCAAAAGCTTTCTCTAAGTCTACAAATGCTAGAAACGTAGGCTTGCCTTTCCTTAATCTATTCTCTAAGATATGTCGTAGGGTCAGTATTGCCTCACGTGTTCCAATATTTCTACGGAATCCAAACTGATCTTCCCCGAGGTTGGCTTCTACCAGTTTTTCCATTCGTCTGTAAAGGATTCGTGTTAGTATCTTAATCCAACTATTTCATCGTCAAAGCAGGTCTGTGTTGACGATTCACACGAATCTGGCACTGATACATGGAGAGTTGAACTGGCTGCTTCTGTGTCATAGTACTGATTTACAGCTTTAGACGGATTGTCGAATCTTTGTGGCAGTTTCCTCTTCATCGTCAGTTGAGGTGGCTTATTTGGGATGTCAAACAGTGTGGGTACTGCATTCCATACGAGTTTATTATTGTCTGCATTCATGAACTGCTTTGTTCGAAATGTAGCGAACAAAACCTAACATTATCATAAGGGTAAACTGGGTCTTTTTTCATAAAGTCTTCTCGTCTGCTATTAACTAGCCATTTTCTGCTCCTGAAACCAAATACTGATCATTAATACACATGTAGTTCGCAAGTGAATCCTGACGATTCAGTTTAGTAACATGATGGTATACATGGTAGTCCATTGACCGTGACCGGGCCAAATATCTCACGAAAGAAGCGTCAAACGAAAAAACTACAAAGAACGAAACTTGTCTAGCTTGAAGGGGGAAACCAGATGGCGCTATGGCTGGTCCGCTAGATGGCGCTGCCATAGGTCAAACGGATATCAACTGCGTTTTTTAAATAAGAACCCCCATTCTTTATTACATATTCGTGTAGTACGTAATGAAATATGAATGTTTTAGTTGGACCACTTTTTCCACTTTGTGATAGATGGCGCTGTAATAGTCACAAACATATGGCTCACAATTTTAGACAAACAGTTGGTAACAGGTAGGTTTTTTAAATTAAAATACAGAACGTAGGTACGTTTGAACATTTTATTCCGGTTTTTTCAATGTGATACATGTACCTTTGTGAACTTATCATTTCTGAGAATGCATGCTGTTACTGTGTGATTACCTGTCAATACCACATTAATGCAATAAATGCTCAAAATTATGTCCGTCAACCTCAATGCATTTGGCAATACGTGTAACAACATTCCTCTCAACAGCGAGTAGTTCACCTTCCATAAACTTCGCACATGCATTGACAATGTGCTGACGCATGTTGTCAGGCGTTGTCGGTGGATCACGATAGCAAATATCCTTCCACTTTTCAACTTTACCCACAGAATGAAATCCGGGGCCGGCTGGAGTGGCCGTGCGGTTCTAGGCACTACAGTCTGGAACCGAGCGACCGCTACGGTCGCAGGTTCGAATCCTGCCTCGGTCATGAATGTGTGTGGTGTCTTCAGGTTAGTTAGGTTTAATTAGTTATAAGTTCTAGGCGACTGATGACCACAGAAGTTAAGTCGATAGTGCTCAGAGCCATTTGAAATCCGGGGACGTCAGATCCGGTGAACGTGCGGGCCATGGTATGGTGCTTCGACGACCAATCCACCTGTCATGAAATATGCTATTCAATACTATTTCAACCGCACGCAAGCTATGTGCCGGACATCTACCATTTTGGAAGTACATCGCCGTTCTGTCATGCAGTGAAACATCTTGTAGTAACATCGGTAGAACATTACGCAGGAAATCAGCATACACTGCACCATTTAGATTGCCATCGATAAAATGGGGGCCAATTATCCTTCCATATTGCCGCACCATACATTAACCCGCCAAGGTCGCTAATGTTCCACTTGTCGCAGCCATCGTGGATTTTCCGTTGCCCAATAGTGCATATTACGTTACCACTGTTGGTGAATGACGCTTCGTCACTAAATAGAACGCGTGCAAAAGATCTGTCATCGTCCCGTAATTTCTCTTGTGCCCAGTGGCAGAGCTGTACACGACGTTCAAAGTCGTCGCCATGCAATTCCTGGTGCATAGAAATATGGTACGGGTGCAATCGATGTTGATATAGCATTCTCAACACCGACGTTTTTGAGATTCCAGATTCTCGCGCAATTCGTCTGCTAATGATGTGCGGATTAGCCACGACAGCAGCTAAAACACCTACTTGGGCATCATCATTTGTTGCAGGTCGTGGTTGACGTTTCACATGTGGCTGAACACTTCCTGTTTCCTTAAATAACGTAACTATCCGGCGAACAGTCCGGACACTTGGATGATGTCGTGCAGGATACCGAGCAGCATACATAGCACACGCCGCTTGGGAATTTTGATCACAATAGCTATACATCAACACGATATAGACCTCTTCCGCAATTAGTAGACGGTCCATTTTAACACAGGCCATGTATCACGAAGCAAATACCGTCCGCACTGGAGGAATTTTACGTGAAACCATGTACTTATACGTTTGTGACTATTACAACGCCATCTATCACAAAGTGAAAAAAGTGGTCCAGCTAAAAAAAAAAAAAAACATTCAAATGTCTATGTACTACACTAATATGTAATAAAAATGGGGGTTCCTATTTAAAAAAACGCAGTTGATATCAGTTTGACCTATGGCAGAGCCATCTTGCGGGCCAACCATAGCGCCATCTGGTTTCCCCCTTCAAGCTAGACAAGTTTCGTTCTTTGTAGCTTTTATTCGTTTGACGCTTATTTCGTGAGATATTTGACCCGGTCACTATCAACGGATCACCCTGTATACCTCTCAGGATCCTTAGGAAACCTAAAAAACACAGCTGTGGTATCTTCTTCCTGTTGTTGATGCAATTTATTGCGCTACAATCGCTCCCACTTGTAAAAACCATTGTAGAAATCAAAATAAAATACCACTATTCGCTTTCACGATCGCGCCGAACTCACAGTTTAAGTTACTGGCCGCTTGGGGCGCTGCCGGCAACAAAATCGAGGCGAAGTGTCGCGACTGTTATGTTAGATTGTGTGTATGATTTGAGCTGACCTGCCGGCATCCTGGGCGGCGCCCGCCTCGCACAGCAGCCGGACGGCGGGCCCGTGGCCGGCGCGCGCCGCGTACTGCAGCGCCGTGTGGCCCGTGTAGTCCCGCGCGTCGTGGCGCGCGCCCGCGGCCAGCAGCAGGCGCAGCGCGTCGGCGCAGCCGCCGGCCGCGGCGTGCAGCAGCGCCGTGCGGCCCCAGCGGTCGCCCGCCTCCACGTGGGCAGCGCCGGTCCGCAGCAGCAGCCGCAGCGCCGCCGTCCGCCCGCGGCCCGCCGCCACGTGCAGCGGCGTCAGCCCCGAGTCGGCCCGCGCCCCGGCCACATCCGGCTGCTCCGACAGCGCGTACCTCAGCAGCGACAAGTGCTCGTTTTCGCAGAAGACATTCACCAGCTTCACGGCCTCGCTCGTGCTCTTCAGCGCTTCCGGCAGCACCTTCAGCTCCCGCAACGATTTTCCGGCTCGCAGCATCCTTTCGACGAAATCCCAGGCACCTGTCACCTCCGCAAACTGCAGAGGCGTCCACATACTGATTTCTTCCTTCGTGTATTTCGTCTTCACAGGCGTCATTTTCAACAGGTCTTCTCGTCTCATTCTGAAAACATGTGAATTTTTTTCAGTTATCAGTGACCATCTTTCACTCTTTCACAAGGCATGCAAGAGCACAGTGTACCAAATCTTATGAAGCTCGAATTTATATCTACAGACAGTAGAGTATAAGACCAATGGTTGGAAATTAATGTTTTAATGTGCTACAAAGTCTTGGAATACGGGCACGTGAGTAAAAGCCAGGTCCATGGTTTAATTTTCTGTTGATCCTTGGATTTTTTTCTGTCACTTACTTCATTCACCTCTGGTAATTATTTGCATAGGGGAGCTTGGAGTGGAATGTGATACTTAACGTTCAACAACTCTTATAAAATACAGGAGCAGAAGAAACAACTTCTTAAAGGTATAAGAGAATGGGCATCAGTACAAGACGCAGACTGTCCAATATTAAAATAGGGCAATCTACCATTAGCCAAGTAAGTCGATTTAAATACACTACTGGCCATTAAAATTGCTAAACCACGAAGATGACGTGCTAAAGACGCGAAATTTAACCGACAGGAAGGAGATGCTGTGATATGCAAATGATTAGTTTTTTAGAGAATTGACACAAGTTTGGCGCTGGTGGCGACACCTACAACGTGCTGACATGAGGAAAGTTTCCAACCGATTTCTCATACACAAACAGCAGTTCACCGGCGTTGCCTGGTGAAACGTTGTTGTGATGCTTCGTGTAAGGAGGAGAAATGCGTACCATCACGTTTCCAACTTTGATAAAGTTCGGATTGTAGCCTATCACAGTTGCGGTTTATCATATCGCGAATTTGCTGCTCGCGTTGGTCGAGATCCAATGACTGTTAGCAGAATATGGAATCGGTGGGTTCAGAAGGGTAATACGGAACGCCGTGCTGGATCCCAACGGCCTCGTATCACTAGCAGTCGAGGTGACAGGCATCTTATCCGCATGGCTGTAACGGATCGTGCAGCCACGTCTCGATCCCTGAGTCAACAGATGGGGACGTTTGTAAGACAACAACCATCCGCCCAACAGTTCGACGACATTTGCAACAGCACGAACTATCAGCTCGGAGACCATGGCTGCGGTTACCCTTGACGCTGCATCACAGACAAGAGCGCCTGCGATGGTGCAATCAACGACGAACCTGGGAGCAGGAATGGCAAACCTCATTTTTTCGGATGAATCCAGGTTCTGTTTACAGCATCATGATGGTCGCATCCGTGTTTGACGACATCGCGGTGAACACACATTGGAAGCGTGTATTCGTCATCACCATACTGGCGTATCACCCAGTGTGATGGTATGGGGTGCCATTGGTTACACGTCTCGGTCACCTCTTGTTCGCATTGACGGCACTTTGACAGTGGACGTTACATTTCAGATGTGTTACGACCCGTGGCTCTACCCTTCATTCGATCCCTGCGAAACCCTACATTTCAGCAGGATAATGCACGACCGCATGTTGCAGGTCCTGTACGAGCCTTTCTGGATACAGAAAATGTTCGACTGCTGCCATGGCCAGCACATTCTCCAGATCTCTCACCAACTGAAAACGTCTGGTCAATGGTGGCCGAGCAACTGGCTCGTCACAATACGCCAGTCACTACTCTTGTTGAATTGTGGTATCATGTTGAACTGCATGGGCTTCTGTACCTGTACATGCCACCCAAGCTCTGTTTGGCTCAATCCCCGGGCGTATCAAGACCGTTATTACGGCCAGAGGTGGTTGTTCTGGGTACTGATTTCTCAGGATCTACGGAGCCAAATTGCGTGAAAATGTAATCATATGTCAGTTCTAGTATAATATATTTGTCCAATGAATACCCGTTTATCATCTGCATTTCTTCTCGGTGTAGCAATTTTAAAGGCCAGTAGTGTATCTACAGACAGTAGAGTATAAGACCAATGGTTGGAAATTAATATTTTAATGTTGTACAAAGTCTTGGCATACAGCTACGTGAGTAAATGCCAGGTCCATAGTTTAATTTGCTGTTGATCCTTGGATTTTTTTCTGTCACTTACTCCATTCACCTCTGGTAATTATTTGCGTAGCGGAGCTTGGAGCAGAATGGGATACTTAACGTTCAACAACTCTTATAAAATACAGGAGCAGAAGAAAACACTTATTAAAGGTATAAGAGTGTGCTCATCAGTACAAGACGCAGACTGTCCAATATTAAAATAGGACAATCTACCATTAGCCAAGTAAGTGCATTTAAATATCTTGGAAGCACAATACCTGAAGACTTGAGATGTCACAAGGAGGTGAAAACTCGAATTGCCATAGTGAAGGAGGCATTCAACAGAAAGAGGCAAATTAGATAAAGGTCTAAGGAAAAAGCTTGGCAAATGTTTTGTCTGGAGTGTGGCACTCACTACAGGTTGTTACAAAAAGGTACGGCCAAACTTTCAGGAAACACTCCTCACACGCAAATAATGAAAAGATGTTATGTGGACATGTGTCTGGAAACGCTTAATTTCCATGTTAGAGTTCATTTTAGTTTCGTCAGTATGTACTGTACTTCCTCGATTCACCGCCAGTTGGCCCAATTGAAGGAAGGTCATGTTGACTTCGGTGCTTGTGTTGATACGTGACTCATTGCTGTACAGTACTAGCATCAAGCACATCAGTACGTAGCATCAACAGGTTAGTGTTCATCACGAATGTGGTTTTGCAGTCAGTGCAATATTTACAAATGCGGAGTTGACAGATGCCCATTTGATGTATGGATTAGCACGGGGCAATAGCCATGGCGCGGTACGTTTGTATCGAGACAGATTTCCAGAACGAAGGTGTCCCGACAGGAAGAAGTTCGAAGCAATTGATCGGCGTCTTAGGCAGCACGGAACATTCCAGCCTATGACTCGCGACTGGGGAAGACCTAGAACGACGAGGACACCTGCAGTGGACGAGGCAATTCTTAGTGCAGTTGACGATAACCCTAATGTCAGCGTCAGAGAAGTTGCTGCTGTACAAGGTAACGTTGACCACGTCACCGTATGGAGAGTGCTACGGGAGAACCAGTTGTTTCCGTACCATGTACAGCGTCTGCAGGCACTATCAGCAGCTGATTGGCCTCCACAGGTACACTTCTGCGAATGGTTCATCCAACAATGTGTCAATCCTCATTTCAGTGCAAATGTTCTCCTTACGGATGAGGCTTCATTCCAACGTGATCAAATTGTAAATTTTCACAATCAACATGTGTGGGCTGACAGGAATCCGCACGCAATTGTGCAATCACGTCATCAACACAGATTTTCTGTGAACGTTTGGGCAGGCATTGTTGGTGATATCTTGATTGGGCCCCATGTTCTTCCACCTACGCTCAATGAAGCACGTTATCATGATTTCATACAGGATACTCTACCTGTGCTGCTAGGACATGTGCCTTTACAAGTACGACACAACATGTGGTTCATGCACGGTGCAGCTCCTGCACATTTCAGTCGAAGTGTTCGTACGCTTCTCAACAACAGATTCGGTGACCGAAGGATTGGTAGAGGCGGACCAATTCCATGGCCTCCACGCTCTCCTGACCTCAACCCTCTTGACTTTCATTTATGGGGGCATTTGAAAGCTCTTGTCTACGCAACTCCGGTACCAAATGTAGAGACTCTTCGTGCTCGTATTGTGGACAGCTGTGATACAATACGCCATTCTCCAGGGCTGCATCAGCGCATCAGGGATTCCATGCGACGGAGGTTGGATGCATGTATCCTCGCTAACGGAGGATATTTTGAACATTTCCTGTAACAGAGTGTTTGAAGTCACGCTGATGCGTTCTGTTGCTGTATGTTTCCATTCCATGATTAATGTGATTTGAAGAGGAGTAATAAAATGAGCTCTAACATGGAAAGTAAGTGTTTCCGGACACATGTCCACATAACATATTTTCTTTCTTTGTGTTTCCTCAAAGTTTGGCCGTACCTTTTTGTAACACCCTGTATATGTGGCAGAAACATAAGCGCTGATACGAAAGGATGAAAAAAGGTTAGAAGCATTTGAGATGTGGATGAGAATGGAGAGAATAAGCTGGATGGAAAGAGTGAGTAATGAACGAGTATTGGAAAGGGTTGGTGAGAGAAGATGTCTGCTGAAGGTTGCAAGAGAAAGGAAAAAGAACTGGTTGGGAAATTCATTGAGAACGGAGTGTTTGCTAACAGATGCTTTGGAAGGATTGGTTTGTGGGAGAAGACTGAGAGGAAGAACGAGATACAAGATGATAGATGACATAAAGGCAAGAGAAGATTATTCAGACCTGAAGAGGATGGCAGAAGACCAGACAGTCTTGAGGACTACCATGTGAAAACCTGCCTTTTGGCTGAACATTGATGATAATGAAAGGTATGACACATTGCCTTGTAGTTTAACCTAAGGTATTGCTCGTGCAGGGTATAGTGGGCTATGCACAGTGACCAGTTTTCGTCCATAGAGCTGGGTGAGTTCATTCGTTTGTTCAGAAGGGGAGGCCCATAAATGTTTTCCATCTTTCGATCGGTCAGTGATGACAGAATCGAGGTGCGCACCCTGCCATCTTTCTCAATCTATTTTACAGTAACTAATCGTCTAAAAAAATTGTCATTTTTTGTTTACTTATAGGTCAGGTTCATGATGATATGCCCATCATTTCGTTAATGGTCATAGCTGTTGTGATATTAACATGAAAGTAAGACATTGTGTGAAATTCGGAAACACAACGGTTTAAGGTTCGAATCCTGCCTCGATCATGGATGTGTGTGATGTCCTGAGGTTAGTTAGGTTTAAGTAGTTCTAAGTTCTAGGGGACTGATGACCGTAGAAGTTAAGTCCCATAGTGCTCAGAGTCATTTTTTTGAAATTCGGAAAAATGTGCGATGAAAAATACAGGTTGCTATTATTTTGCATTTGCTGCATATTACATAATATGTTATTATGCAAGGAATTTGGCTAACATATTGAATTTTTCTTAGACTTGTGTAGAGGTATCTGTGTGTCGAGAAAATTGATCTGATGTAGCACACTCGTTTGCGATCGCACTGTGCCAGTGATGAAGCAAGAATAAAATATCCACAACATTCCTCATATTTCATATATGGTTTCAGGTATCAAAATGATGTAAATGATAGCACGCAAAGAGGAGAGTATTTTACCTTATCGTTATTAAGTAAGACTTCATTATACATCGTATTATTCCAATAACTTCAGATTTTTTCGGTGAAAGAATGTAATTTTTGAGGGCCATCGATAGCTGGTGAAAAGGGAAATGCTATGGGTTTTGGAACAACACATGTGAAGACATTAAACTTTTTTTGTACCGAGGATGTGCTTTTTCATAAGCTCCTGACTTTACTTTTCCTCAGTTCCTCACTTAATAAACCACATTTCAGAATTCTCTCACAATTGTGTCTGCTGATCATGTTAATGAGGAGTGACAGTGCAAATTTTGGCATGGCAACCAGAGAAATGTGTAGGCTTCAGTTTAGAACAGTACTTCCCCTCCAGCACTCGGCATTTCCCCTACAGCGCTCTGAGCGATCTCCCCACCACTGCAACTCTCCCCACACTTCTCTTGCCGACTGCGCATCTAGCGGCCATGGCATTTTGTGTGCACTATACCTTACTTGAAAATCACTTTAAACTGCATACCATATTACATATTTTTTTACATTTTTTCAAAGAAACACTTGCATATTTGCGGTTTTGTCGCATCCATGGGGCACAATAGGACAAGGCAATTTTTTGCAAAATCGTTGCATGAACGTCGTAATTATTAGTAATATCATCTTAAAACTAAGACATAAAGTTGTTTAGTGAATGGCTTAGACTAATGAATATGGAATCACCAAAAAAATCCTTGAAATAAGAAAACATTTGAAGTAATTTCGAAAAAAAAATTGGTTCAAATGGCTCTAAACACTATGCGACTTAACATCTGAGGTCATCAGTCCCCTACACTTAGAACTACGTAAAACTAACTAACCTAACGACATCACACACATCCATGCCCGAGGCAGGATTCGAACCTGCGACCGTTGCAGCAGTGTGGTTCCAGACTGAAGCGCCTAGAACCGCTCGGCCACACCGGCCGGCAAAACAAGTAGTAATGTCTACCAACATGGTCACTTTCATAGAATACAAATGAGACCCTGAGATCCATAAGAACCTAAAGCGCACAGCTATTGATCCCACATGTAAGTGAATATCAGAGAAACCAGTGATACAGCTGTTCATGAATTTTCAGACGTACAGTGTGGGCCTACAGCACACATAAAACTGACTCACCCTAAGATCAACAGATTTCTGAAACGTGAATAAATGTACAATCTCACAATCGACGGTGATGTGCTGTAGGCCCTTATGATCCCCCCCTCAGATTTAGTGGTAAGAGGGTCCAGTGGACAGCATGTCAAGAACTAAACATAGATCAAACATGAAAACAGGAAGAAGGTGTACTGAAAGGTGAAAAAAAGCGAAATAGAAACAGTGAACGGCCCAAGTGGCAAAGCGGAGACAGTGTTGGACTGCAAAACGGACGACTCTGTGTTCAAAGATCCATCGTGCCAATTTTCCTTTTTTACACAAAGTTATGAACTGTGCGTCCGGTCATTGACGTGTCTGCTCGTTGTATTCAAATTTATGTGTGTGTTGTGATGTATCGTCCGATTGCAACAGTGTTGTGGAAAGAAGAGACCTATCATGAAAGCTGATTCTGTAAAACTACTCTATTAGCAGCCGAAAGGAAGTGGATTTCGAGTGGGAACCGCAAACGTTTGATGACAAGGCGACAAAGAAAAAAAAAACTAAATTTCTCCGGAACAGGCCATGAAGGCCCAACGGTAACGACCGGCAGCCGTGTCATCCTCAGCTCACACGTCACTGGATGCGGATATGGAGGGGCATGCGTCAGCCACCGCTCTCCCGGTTGGATGTCTGTTTACGGGACCGGAGCCGCTACTTCTCAATCAGGTAGCTCCTCAGTTTGCCTCACAAGGGCTGAGTGCATCCCGCTTGCCAACAGCGCTCGGCAGACCAGATGGTCACCCATCAAAGTGCTAGCCCAGCCCGACAGCGCTTAACTTCGGTCATCTGACGGCAGCCGGTGTTACCACTGCGGCAGGGCCGTTGGCATGACAGGGCGACAAGTCAACTGAATTCTCCACCGGAAAACAGATTTGATGTGTGTCATACACGACATTTGGGACGGTATGTTTGTCATATGATAGGAATGTATTATCGACGCACCTAACTTGAACGAATGATGAGTGAGTGAGATACGCCTCCCTTCCTGATGTAGGTGTTCGTATGAATGTGAATGTGATCAATCGAACAGAGGTGATGAAAACATAATAGTCTGTCACATAAGCTGCAGCATATGAACGCAACAATTTCATAATTATACAGTTTTCTCTGTGCTCTGTCAAAACATACGTTTTTAACGTTTTTGAAGTTGCGCTCCGTTTTGGAAGTTTGGACTCTTGAATTCCTTTGTTGTAACATTGTTCAGACCCGTTTACTTGTTGTTTTCATTTCTGTGAGATGTCTACGTGGTATCTCGCCTGCTTTCACTACTCATCACATTTACTTGTGAAGTAATGTATTCTTACCACATAACTCATATTCTATAATCAATGAATAGTATGACAGTTGCCAACACTACAGCAAGAGAACAAACATTTCAATGACCGGACGAACAGTTGATAATTTTGTGAAAATAATAAATAAAAACATGGTACGAGGGAATTTTGAACACCGCTCATGCGCTTTGCGGTACAATATCATGACCACTGAACCACAACGTCGTGGCTTATTCAACTCCACTTAATGTTATACTTCATTAAGTTTGGACCGTTCACTGTTTCTATTTTGCTTTTCTTTCACCATTCAGTACCCCCTGTTTTCATGCTTGATCTGTGTTCAGTTACTGACGTGTTAACCACTGGACATCTTACCACTAAATTTGAGGGGGGTGCGATGGGGAATTTCCCTTGTCAGCGCCTCAAATGGATTATTGTATAATAAAATTCATAACTTAATAGCCGGCCGGTGTGGCCGAGCGGTTCTAGGCGCTTCAGTCTGGAACCGAGCGACCGCTACAGTCGCAGGTTCGAATCCTGCCTCGGGCATGGATGTGTGTGCTGTACTTAGGTTAGTTAGGTTTAAGTAGTTCTAAGTTCTAGGGGACTGATGACCGCAGGAGTTAAGCCCCATAGTGCTCAGAGCCATTTGAACCATAACTTAATAATACTATAACTCATTCAGAAACCCACAAAATAGGTTTACTATTAGTACAACTTTACCATATACTGATATCTCATCTAATTTTAGTACAGTATATAGTGAGTGAATGAACAAATCTGAGGAGTGTGTTATCATCCAGCAGGATTTATGCCGCGCAAATGGGGTAAAAATCTGCCGCAGTGTGCTGCCACCCGGTGGCACTGACGTAAATTTTTAGTTGAGTAGCAAGAGCCCAGCTGTGCACATAGTGAACCGTGCACATTGTTTATCAAATCCGTATATATTTGGCCCGTAAGGCAATTACATCACGCGAGTTGCGCATGCACAAAAGTCCCCTAAAACGTTGCCAACTGAAGGTGTGCTCGCAACCCTGATGCCAAATTTCATGGTGTCTTAGAATAGCAGTAGTGGGGTAGATTGAAGTGCCACATCTTTTCAGATTGCATCATCTATGTTACGTTAACAAAATGTCACTGACTGACTATTTTTAATTCTTGTGCATAGTTATCTTTGTCCATTGCCTTTTGTACTGTCCAGTTTAAAGTTGGCAACAGCGCCACCAACTGCCAGGGATCCTCTTTGTCCTTATGGAGCGAGACGCTAGCACTTAAAGGTAACGACTAATGTGGCCCAGTGTCGCAAATATGTGATTGTTCGAGATATGTGGCATGGCGAGAAAACTGTGAGACCCAAGTTGGTCAGTGGCAGTGTGAGAGATAAATGCAATTGGACTCGTGCTGACAAGCTTACATCCAACTGTTCACGAATTTTCCTATCTTTCGCACGACTGTAGTTCACATTTAGATATAATAATAGCTGTTCTAGTTAGACGTTCTTCTCAAGCGTCTTCGAGAATTGGATGTCAAAAGTTTTACGTGTCTGTTGAATGCCATACCATAGGCAGCTTTGAAGTAGCAGTGTTAGTGCAACCGGAGGTGGCAGACTAGACGTCTGTACATATTACTTTCGATAGATATTAATTTAGTTTTTCTAAATTCCCACCAAACACTTGCATAGCTACAAGAAATCATGTTCCTTCAGAAAAGAACAATAATAATAAAAAAGGTAATCATTGTGGTACATACGTGAACACGTGTAAACGAGGTTTCAAACGGGATCGTGATGAAATATCGACTCAGGCGCGTATTGCAAATAGAGACTATGTCATTCAAAACAGTTACAGACCATAAGTAAATGACGACTTCATCACGATTCTTTATTACACTTGCCTGATTAAAAAAATGTCCAGTGTCCAGATACCAATATGTAATGCGGAATTTACCACCAGACGTCACGGGTAGCGGATCCACAAGTACAAAACGTGGTGGTCATGGTGGTGGTGGTGGTGGGGAAGTATTGTGTTGTCAGTAGACAAGCAGTAACAGCTGTATGGGTCGGTCAGGAGGACTCTGTAACTTCGAACGTTAGCTAGTAATCATTGGAAGTCGCTTGAGTAACAAATACATCAGCGCCTTTTCAATCTTTCGAAAGCTTCCCAAGTCGACCGTTGATGGTTTGATTGTGAAGTGGGAACGCGAATGAACAACCAGAGCAAAACGAATTGAGCATTCGGAGAGTGATTGTAAAAAATCGCGTAAAAGCAGCGGAAGAAACAACCCGCGAGTTCCGAAGTGCTGCCGGGAGTCCAGCTAGCAAAATGTGCGTAGAATGTTAAAAAGAATCGAGAACACTGGTCAAGCTGCTCCTCATAAACTACACACTCCCGTAGTCAGTGCCTAGAGACGCTTTAAGTAGTGCAAAGAGCAGTGTTACTGGACAGTGAGTGGCTTGAAACGATTGATGTGGAGTGATGAATCACTCTATACCCTATGACTGTTTGCTGGAAGGGTTTGGGTTTAGCGAATGCATGGAGAATGGTATCTGCCATCATGCGTGGTGCCAAGAGTGGTGTATAGAGGATGTGGTATTACATGGCATAGTGGTGCTTTTTTCTTCATTAGTGTGTGCTCTGGTTATATCCCTTAAGGAAACGCTACGTGTGGAAGCATATGAATACATATTACACTGTTGTGTGCTTCGTACAGTGGACGAACGGTTCGGAGACAATGATTATTTATATCAGCATGACAATGCGCCCTGTCATAAAGCAGCATATGTGAGGCAATTGTTTATTCACAATAACTTTCCTGAAATGGAGTGGCCTCCCCAGAATCACGACCAGAAGCCAATGGAACACGTTTGGGATGAGTTGAACGTCGACGTCGCTCCAGACCTGTGTGCCCAAAATCCCTACCTTCCTTGTTTCGGCTCTTGAGAAAGAATGAGCTGCTAATCTCTACAGACATTCCGACACCTCATTGAAAACATCTCCAGCAGAGTTGAAGCCATCATACAGGCTAAGAGTGGACTCATTCCATATTAATGTATACCAATAGGTGTCTGGAAACTTTTGTTCAGATAGTGCGTATCTTGGTTATATCTCGCTACGAATGTATCACACTGACTGTCGTTATTATTGTTGTTCCTTCCCGAAGAAACATGATACTTCGTAGCGGCGCTAGTATTTCAAAGAATGTTAGCTAAAAATGGAAAAAAAGTAAACGTGACTGAAACGTAGTACGGCCTGACTTCTTATCTGCCGCCGGAGCCGGTTCCATTGACGTCACTGCTCGATGTCTGGCGCTTTCCTGTAATACTCAACGGGCTGGTAAAACTTTGAACTCATCGTGTTAGGGCAGCATTTATTACATGTAAGTAAGTAAGTACTGCAATTGTGGGAAAGATGAGCAAAATTTGGGACCTCGGGTGTGTGCTTTCATTGCGACTATGGCTGCGCATTTCAACAACGGGAGACTAGCCAAAAAGATTAGGCCACGATCGTCAATGAGAAATTACATTACAGACAACGATAACTGTTTACTCTCGTAGGCAGCCGATTACAAGTGATGGAAAAAGGCAATTCAAGGACAGTGTGTTTTCTGAGACGAGCAACAGAAATACACAGCAGGACACATTACCTGCAGTCCCAATTTAGTGGCGAGCCTGACTTTCGGTAGCACAAGGTGCTGCGGTTTAAGCCTCATTCCTCGCATTTAATGTAGTTGTGACCAAGTGCGTGTGTGCAAGCCGATCTTTACTAACAGCAAGAACATGTCACAGAAGCCGCCCCTTCTCTTCTTACGTACCAGTCTCTTCAGGCCAATCGCTCTTATATGTTCGGCAATAGTGAACCCACTCCATTTCTGCCACGAGTAAAAGTCACGCTCTGACTACTTACAGTCAATATGGAGATTACACACTATCTGATCAAAAGCATTTGGTAACCTACTACAAGACATTAATATGGGTTGTATCCAGCCTTCTCCTTTATGATGGCTTGAACTCTGCTAGGAAAACTTTCAGTGAGGTGTCTCAATATATGTGGAGGAATAGCAGACCATTCTTCCTCAAGAGCCAAAACCGGACGCTAAGGTCTGGAGCGAAATCGGAGTTTTATCTCATTCCATAGGTGTTTCACTAGGTTCAGGATGGGTTCTGGGAAGGCCAGTCAATTTCAGGATTGTTATTGTCCATAAATCATTGCCCCACAGGTGCTGCTTTATGACATGCTACGCTGTTACAAACAATCATCGTCTCCGAACTGGTCGTCCACTGTATGCAGTACACAATGATGTAAAATTGGTTCATATCCTTTAGCATTTAGCGTTTTTTTTAAGCGCAATAAGGGGACCACACTCTAATCACGAAAAGCACCCCCATACCGTAACACCACCCCGTCCGTACTAAACTCTTGTTACTAAACATGATAGCAGGTAACTTATTCCAGTGATTCGCCAAACCCACACTCTTCCATCGGATTCCCAAAGGGTATAGCGTGATACATCTCTCCAAGTCACTCGTTCCCAGTCATTCACTGTTTAGTGGTGTCGCTTTTTACAGCACCTCTAAAGTGCTTAGGAATCACTACAGAAATGTGGAATGTGGCCGGCCGCGGTGGTCTAGTGGTTCTAGGCGCGCAGTCCGGAACCGCGGGACTGCTACGGTCGCAGGTTCGAATCCTGCCTCGGGCATGGATGTGTGTGATGTCCTTAGGTTAGTTAGGTTTAATTAGTTCTAAGTTCTAGGCGACTGATGACCTCAGCAGTTAAGTCGCATAGTGCTCAGAGCCATTTGAACCATTTTTTGGAATGTGTATGAAGAGCACTCGACCTTTGTACCCCATTCAACTATCCATGCACAGCTATTGTGGTGTGCGTACTGTAAGACCTTCAGTACACACACCATCAGATTATTTGACTTGTCGCTCTAACGAAGTAGGCGGGTGTCAGCAATACAGGGTGTTACAAAAAGATACGGCCAAACTTTCAGGAAACATTCCTCACACACAAATAAAGAAAAGATGTTATGTGGACATGTGTCCGGAAACGCTTAATTTCCATGTTAGAGCTCATTTTAGTTTCGTCAGTATGTACTGTACTTCCTCGATTCACCGCCAGTTGGCCCAATTGAAGGAAGGTAATGTTGACTTCAGTGCTTGTGTTGACATGCGACTCATTGCTCTACAGTACTAGCATCAAGCACATCAGTACGTAGCGTCAACAGGTTAGTGTTCATCACGAACTTTAGGAGGACAGAAACGTCCCTGACTCATGTGTTGCTCAGGTGACATCCAATGGCCAGTATCTGTTCGAAGTCACTGACAACGGGAATGCCTGAGACACGGTCAACCTTTTCGGCTCATACTTTGCAAGTCGTTTGTGTACAACCTAAAATGAAAGATTCTTCAGTTATTTTGTCCCAACAACTGCTGTTTTTGAGAAAACTACCCACAAACTTCATGAAGATCAAACGAATCATAATTGAGAGGATCGATAGATAATTGAAAACTGAGAATCTTTCAGGAACATGTATGGGGTTCGCAAACGCTTATTTTTCTGTAAAGCGAGGAAAGAAACTTTTTTGACTGCCGCTTATGTACCCATACAGTCAGACTTGTACAACGAAAAGCGCTGATAGTGCAGCAACCAAGACATCTGACAACGGAGTGAGCAACCTGTATTCGATCCCAGTTGCATTCTGCAGGTTTTTTATTTCTATTTTTTCCGTTTCGAAATTGGTATGCATAGAAGGGTTAATAAAGTAAGTAAAGCAATAGGAAATAATAACAAGGACGGTAAATAAATTTCTCGGACTTGGATTAGTAAAGAAGTAAAACTTTAACCTTGGTCACCTTACGATAAATCTTTCACGCACTTTGTTACGTGTCCTCATTTTCCTTCATACAACTACGTAGATGGTTGGTACTTCTCAAGCCAATCAGGCAAACTCGCCGTAATCAACGAGAGAATCACTCCACTAACGCATCAGGTTGGAGATAGCCGTTCGGAAAAAAAGCACGTGTTCTTATGGATGAAGAAGTCTGTAACTGCTTGCTGCACATCTTTGTCGGACAGGAATCGACGACCCTACAAGGCATTTTCTTTTTTTTTTTTTAGAGGCGCTGAAGACGTGATAATCAGACGAGGAGCAATCAGGACCATGGGGCGGGTGCTCACATGTTTCCCACTTGAGTATGAGTATGCGTTACATTTCCTACATGGGGACGTCCGTTAACATGAAGGTCTCTAGAAGAGCGTAGCGTTCCAAAGGATTGGAAAAGGGCACAGGTCATCCCCGTTTTCAAGAAGGGACGTCGAACAGATGTGCAGAACTATAGATCTGTATCTCTAACGTCGATCAGTTGTAGAATTTTTGGAACACGTATTATGTTCGAGTATAATGACTTTTCTGGAGACTATAAATTTACTCTGTAGGAATCAGCATGGGTTTCGAAAAGATCGTGTGAAACCCAGCTCACGCTATTCGTCCACGAGACTCAGAGGGTCATAGACACGGGTTCACAGGTAGATGCCGTGTTTGACTTCCGCAAGGCGTTCGATACAGTTCCCCACTGTCGTTTAATGAACAAAATAAGAGTATATGGACTATCAGACCAATTGTGTGATTGGATTGAAGAGTTCCTAGATAACAGAACGCAGCATGTCATTCTCGATGGAGAGAATTCTTCCGAAGTAAGAGTGATTTCAGATGTGCCGCAGGGGAGTGTCGTAGGACCGTTGCTATTCACAATATACATAAATGACCTTGTGGATAACATCGGAAGTTCACTGAGGCTTTTGGCGATAGATGCTGTAGTATATTGAGAGGTTGTAACAATGGAAAATTGTACTGAAATGCAGGAGGATCTGCAACGAATCGACGCATGGTGCAGGGAATGGCAATTGACTCTCAATGTAGACAAGTGTAACGTGCTGCGAATACATAGAAAGAAAGATCCTTTATCATTTAGCTACAATATGGCAGGTCGGCAACTGGAAGCAGTTAATTCCATAAATTATCTGAGAGTAGGCTTTAGGAGTGATTTAAAATGGAATGATCATATAAAGTTGATCGTCAGTAAAGCAGATGCCAGACTGAGATTCATTGGAAGAATCCTAAGGAAATACAATCCGAAAACAAAGGAAGTAGGTTACAGTACACTTGTTCGCCCACTGCTTGAATATTGCTCAGCAGTGTGGGATCCGTACCAGATAGGGTTGATAGAAGAGATAGAGAACATCCAACGGAGAGCAGCGCGCTTCGTTACAGAATCATTTAGTAATCGCGAAAGCGTTGCGGAGATGACAGATAAACTCCAGTGTAAGACTTTGCAGGAGAGACGCTCAGTAGCTCGGTACGGGCTTTTGTTGAAGTTTCGAGAACATACCTTCACCGAGGAATCAAGCAGTATATTGCTTCCTCCTACGTATATCTCGCGAAGAGACCATGAGAATAAAATCAGAGACAAACCGACAATCTTTCTTTCCACGAACAATACGAGATTGGAATAGAAGGGAGAACCGATAGAGGTACTCAAAGTACCCTCCGCCACGCAACGTCGGGTGGCTTGCGGAGTATGGATGTAGATGTAGAAGCAGCAGCAACCCTCATCGCAGTTTTCTCGGACGTTTCGCCTTAATGGCATACACATTTTTCATTCATGGATGTCTACCGGCGTTTGTCCTTCGGCAGTTATTAAAACAATAACAGCACGCTGGTCCTGTTTGTACACATTTTTTTAGTTATTTTCCTATAGTTCACGTTTCCGCTTTTACCACACGCACGTCGGAAAGACACGAATGCTTCACTAACCCATGTCTGTCCATATATTCCCGCTTCGGAGTCGCGCTACGTTGCATGTGCGCTGGAGGAACGCCCTGAAACGGAACCTTTTTTATCGCCCCTTGTATGAACATTCCAAGCAAGTAAACTCGCGGAACCAAGAACACCTATCGAATGCAGTGATAGCGCAACTACATCGTTCCTTCCGAAGATGCGAGCGAAACAAACTTGATTTACATTTAAAGATAGTACTTTTTCGGGAAGGAATTTTGAGGCATACCACGCATACGAAAAACATTGTCCGAAACATCGTTGCTGAAAGTTGACCATGCTGTGGTTATTTCAAACGCTCATTGTGCCATACCCGGTGGGTTTCCAGAACCAGAGTATAATTTTCAAGCCTCGAACTAAAGTTTTTAACTTGGCGATAAAACTAAAAATCAGTCGGGTAGCACTCAATTGGGCAGTTTGGCGGTGTTACTTCTGCCGTGCACATCGGTTGACCGTCACTTATAAACATGCTATCACATGAACCATGGACCTTGCCGTTGGTGGGGAGGCTTGCGTGCCTCAACGATACAGATGGCCGTACCGTAGGTGCAACCACAACGGAGGGGTATCTGTTGAGAGGCCAGACAAACATGTGGTTCCTGAAGAGGGGCAGCAGCCTTTTCAGTAGTTGCAGGGGCAACAGTCTGGATGATTGACTGATCTGGCCTTGTAACATTAACCAAAACGGTCTTGCTGTGCTGGTACTGCGAACGGCTGAAAGCAAGGGGAAACTACAGCCGTAATTTTTCCCGAGGACATGCAGCTTTACTGTATGATTAAATGATGATGGCGTCCTCTTGGGTAAAATATTCCGGAAGTAAAATAGTCCCCCATTCGGATCTCCGGGCGGGGACTACTCAAGAGGACGTCGTTATCAGGAGAAAGAAAACTGGCGTTCTACGGATCGGAGCGTGGAATGTCAGATCCCTTAATCGGGCAGGTAGGTTAGAAAATTTAAAAAGGGAAATGGATAGGTTAAAGTTAGATATAGAGGGAATTAGTGAAGTTCGGTGGCAGGAGGAACAAGACTTTTGGTCAGGTGATTACAGGGTTATAAATACAAAATCAAATAGGGGTAATGCAGGAGTAGGTTTAATAATGAATAAAAAAATAGGAGTGCGGGTTATCTACTACAAACAGCATAGTGAACGCATTATTGTGGCCAAGATAGACACAAAGCCCATGCCTACTACAGTAGTACAAGTTTATATGCCAACTAGCTCTGCAGATGATGAAGAAATAGATGAAATGTATGACGAGATAAAAGAAATTATTCAGGTAGTGAAGGGAGACGAAAATTTAATAGTCATGGGTGACTGGAATTCGTCAGTAGGAAAAGGGAGAGAAGGAAACATAGTAGGTGAATACGGATTGGGGGGAAGAAATGAAAGAGGAAGCCGCCTTGTAGAATTTTGCACAGAGCATAATTTAATCATAGCTAACACTTGGTTCAAGAATCATAAAAGAAGGTTGTATACCTGGAAGAATCCTGGAGATACTAGTAGGTATCAGATAGATTATATAATGGTAAGACAGAGATTTAGGAACCAGGTTTTAAATTGTAAGACATTTCCAGGGGCAGATGTGGACTCTGACCACAATCTATTGGTTATGACCTGTAGATTAAAACTGAAGAAACTGCAAAAAGGTGGGAATTTAAGGAGATGGGACCTGGATAAACTGAAAGAACCAGAGATTGTACAGAGTTTCAGGGAGAGCATAAGGGAACAATTGACAGGAATGGGGGAAAGAAATACAGTAGAAGAAGAATGGGTAGCTTTGAGGGATGAAGTAGTGAAGGCAGCAGAGGATCAAGTAGGTAAAAAGGCGAGGGCTAATAGAAATCCTTGGGTAACAGAAGAAATATTGAATTTAATTGATGAAAGGAGAAAATATAAAAATGCAGTAAGTGAAACAGGCAAAAAGGAATACAAACGTCTCAAAAATGAGATCGACAGGAAGTGCAAAATGGCTAAGCAGGGATGGCTAGAGGACAAATGTAAGGATGTAGAGGCTTGTCTCGCTAGGGGTAAGATAGATACTGCCTACAGGAAAATTAAAGAGACCTTTGGAGAGAAGAGAACCACTTGTATGAATATCAAGAACTCAGATGGAAACCCAGTTCTAAGCAATGAAGGGAAAGCAGAAAGGTGGAAGGAGTATATAGAGGGTTTATACAAGGGCGATGTACTTGAGGACAATATTATGGAAATGGAAGAGGATGTAGATGAAGACGAAATGGGAGATAAGATACTGCGTGAAGAGTTTGACAGAGCACTGAAAGACCTGAGTCGAAACAAGGCCCCTGGGTGTAGACAACATTCCATTAGAACTACTGACGGCCTTGGGAGAGCCAGTCATGACAAAACTCTACCATCTGGTGAGCAGGATGTATGAGACAGGTGAAATACCCTCAGACTTCAAGAAGAATATAATAATTCCAATCCCAAAGAAAACAGGTGTTGACAGATGTGAAAATTACCGAACTATCAGTTTAATAAGTCACAGCTGCAAAATACTAACGCGAATTCTTTACAGTCGAATAGAAAAACTGGTAGAAACGGACCTCGGGGAAGATCAGTTTGGATTCCGTAGAAATGTTGGAACACGTGAGGCAATACTAACCTTACGACTTATCTTAGAAGAAAGATTAAGAAAAGGCAAACCTACGTTTCTAGCATTTGTAGACTTAGAGAAAGCTTTTGACAATGTTAACTGGAATACTCTCTTTCAAATTCTGAATGTGGCAGGTATAAAATACAGGGAGCGAAAGGCTATTTACAATTTGTACAGAAATCAGATGGCAGTTATAAGAGTCGAGGGGCATGAAAGGGAAGCAGTGGTTGGGAAAGGAGTGAGACAGGGTTGTAGCCTCTCCCCGATGTTATTCAATCTGTATATTGAGCAAGCAGTAAAGGAAAAAAAAGAAAAATTTGGAGTGGGTATTAAAATCCATGGAGAAGAAATAAAAACTTTGAGGTTCGCCGATGACATTGTAATTCTGTTAGAGACAGCAAAGGACTTGGAAGAGCAGTTGAACGGAATGGACAGTGTCTTGAAAGGAGGATATAAGATGAACATCAACAAAAGCAAAACCAGGATAATGGAATGTAGTCAAATTAAATCGGGTGATGCTGAGGGAATTAGATTAGGAAATGAGACACTTAAAGTAGTAAAGGAGTTTAGCTATTTGGGGAGTAAAATAACTGATGATGGTCGAAGTAGAGAGGATATAAAATGTAGACTGGCAATGGCAAGGAAATCGTTTCTGAAGAAGAGAAATTTGTTAACATCGAATATAGATTTAAGTGTCAGGAAGTCGTTTCTGAAAGTATTTGTATGGAGCGTAGCCATGTATGGAAGTGAAACATGGACGATAACTAGTTTGGACAAGAAGAGAATAGAAGCTTTCGAAATGTGGTGCTACAGAAGAATGCTGAAGATAAGGTGGGTAGATCACGTAACTAATGAGGAGGTATTGAATAGGATTGGGGAGAAGAGAAGTTTGTGGCACAGTTTGACTAGAAGAAGGGATCGGTTGGTAGGACATGTTTTGAGGCATCAAGGTCTCACAAATTTAGCATTGGAGGGCAGCATGGAGGGTAAAAATCGTAGAGGGAGACCAAGAGATGAATACACTAAGCAGATTCAGAAGGATGTAGGTTGCAGTAGGTACTGGGAGATGAAGAAGCTTGCACAGGATAGAATACCATGGAGAGCTGCATCAAACCAGTCTCAGGACTGAAGACCACAACAACAACAATCACACATGACGGTTCAAATGGTTCTGAGCACTATGGGACTTAACTTCTGAGGTCATCAATCCCCTAGAACTTAGAACTACTTAAACCTAATTAACCTAAGGACATCACACACATCCATGCCCGAGGCAGGATTCAAACCTGCGACCGTAGCGGTCGCGCGGTTCCAGACTGTAGCGCCTGAACCGCTCGGCCACACCGGCCGGCCGCACATGACGGTTTTAGTTTGTCCACCCCAGGAATCCAATATTAGAAAAAAATTGTTATCAGCAACGTACGTTTTACATTCTCAAGATATGTTTTGCAAATTGGATTCTTCTATTTCCTTGATTTGTAGACAGTGAATTAAACTATTTTTAAAGTGTCAATTGAACGACTGACCTCTTCTGTACCCCTAGCACAAAATTAATCATTAGTTTCTTGTAAGCACGCGAAAACTTAAGACAGCAATTTTCTAAGCGCTGTGATGGAATATTGCATCGTCTACGACTGCATTATGTTGTGTACACTACCAACAGCGACAAGAGCAGTTTTTCTCCCTTATGCAGTAACGTGCACCAAATGTTCGTCTTTGCAACAATCTTACTCGGAATTGTTTTCATACAACGAGGCTTAAAACTTTAATTCTTTACTAACCCAAGTCGTTCGACACGTTTATTTGCCTGCTTTGCTACTATTCCTTGTTGATTCATTTACATCATTAACCCTCCTATTCCTGCCAGTTTCGATATAGAAGAAAATACAAATGAAAAAAATATGCAGAATGCATCTGGGAATCGAACACGAGTTCTCTGCCTCCGAGCCAGATGCCTTGGTCGCTACGCCAGCGGCGCTTTCGTTTAACGGTAATAGGTACATAGCGGCACTCCGAAATGTTTTTGTCCTCGATTCCTAGAAAAATATGCGTTTGCGGACTCAACGCACCTGCAAAATGCTCACTTTTCAATTTATTTGCATCATCTCATTTCAGTGCATGCAAGTGCCTGAATTTACGCGCGCAACGACCTGACTGGCTACCTTCAATGCTAAACAACTCTGACACGGAACATTGTATTGAACTTTTTTCTTAAAAACTATTTCTCAGCACTACCTACCTTTCAACACCCTTACAAGCTTTTCACGCTGTTTCTGACCATCCTGCGGCATATATATACAGGGTGATCGAAAAGTCAGTATAAATTTGAAAACTGAATAAATCACGGACTAATGTAGATAGCCCCCCCATGAACCATGGACCTTGCCGTTGATGGGGAGGCTTGCGTGCCACAGCGATACAGATAGCAGTACCGTAGGTGCAACCACAACGGAGGGGTATCTGTTGAGAGGCCAGACAAACATGTGGTTACTGAAGAGGGGCAGCAGCCTTTTCAGTAGCTGCAAGAGCAACAGTCTGGATGATTGACTGATCTGGCCTTGTAACAATAACCAAAACGGCCTTGCTGTGCTGGTACTGCGAACGGCTGAAAGCAAGGGGAAACTACAGCCGTAATTTTTCCCGAGGGCATGCAGCTTTACTGTATGATTACATGATGATGGCGTCCTCTTGGGTAAAATATTCCGGAGGTAAAATAGTCCCCCATTCGGATCTCCGGGCGGGGACTACTCAAGAGGATGTCGTTATCAGGAGAAAGAAAACTGGCGTCCTACGGATCGGAGCGTGGAATGTCAGATCCCTTAATCGGGCAGGTAGGTTAGAAAATTTAAAAAGGGAAATGGATAGGTTGAAGTTAGATATAGTGGGAATTAGTGAAGTTCGGTGGCAGGAGGAACAAGACTTCTGGTCAGGTGACTACAGGGTTATAAACACAAAATCAAATAGGGGTAATGCAGGAGTAGGTTTAATAATGAATAGGAAAATAGGAATGCGGGTAAGCTACTACAAACAGCATAGTGAACGCATTATTGTGGCCAAGATAGATACGAAGCCCACACCTACTACAGTAGTACAAGTTTATATGCCAACTAGCTCTGCAGATGACGAAGAAATTGAAGAAATGTATGATGAAATAAAATAAATTATTCAGATATGTGAAGGGAGACGAAAATTTAATAGTCATGGGTGACTGGAATTCGAGTGTAGGAAAAGGGAGAGAAGGAAACATAGTAGGTGAATATGGATTGGGGGACAGAAATGAAAGAGGAAGCCGCCTGGTAGAATTTTGCGCAGAGCACAACATAATCATAACTAACACTTGGTTTAAGAATCATGAAAGAAGGTTGTATACATGGAAGAAGCCTGGAGATACTAAAAGGTATCAGATAGATTATATAATGGTAAGACAGAGATTTAGGAACCAGGTTTTAAATTGTAAGACATTTCCAGGGGCAGATGTGGACTCTGACCACAATCTATTGGTTATGACCTGTAGATTAAAACTGAAGAAACTGCAAAAAGGTGGGAATTTAAGGAGATGGGACCTGGATAAACTGAAAGAACCAGAGGTTGTACAGAGATTCAGGGAGAGCATAAGGGAGCAATTGACAGGAATGGGGGAAATAAATACAGTAGAAGAAGAATGGGTAGCTTTGAGGGATGAAGTAGTGAAGGCAGCAGAGGATCAAGTAGGTAAAAAGACGAGGGCTAGTAGAAATCCTTGGGTAACAGAAGAAATATTGAATTTAATTGATGAAAGGAGAAAATATAAAAATGCAGTAAGTGAAACAGGCAAAAAGGGATACAAACGTCTCAAAAATGAGATCGACAGAAGTGCAAAATGGCTAAGCAGGGATGGCTAGAGGACAAATGTAAGGATGTAGAGGCCTATCTCACTAGGGGTAAGATAGATACCGCCTACAGGAAAATTAAAGAGACCTTTGGAGATAAGAGAACGACTTGTATGAATATCAAGAGCTCAGATGGAAACCCAGTTCTAAGCAAAGAAGGGAAAGCAGAAAGGTGGAAGGAGTATATAGAGGGTCTATACAAGGGCGATGTACTTGAGGACAATATTATGGAAATGGAAGAGGATGTAGATGAAGATGAAATGGGAGATATGATACTGCGTGAAGAGTTTGACAGAGCACTGAAAGACCTGAGTCGAAACAAGGCCCCCGGAGTAGACAATATTCCATTGGAACTACTGACGGCCGTGGGAGAGCCAGTCCTGACAAAACTCTACCATCTGGTGAGCAAGATGTATGAAACAGGCGAAATACCCTCAGACTTCAAGAAGAATATAATAATTCCAATCCCAAAGAAAGCAGGTGTTGACAGATGTGAAAATTACCGAACTATCAGCTTAATAAGTCACAGCTGCAAAATACTAACACGAATTCTTTACAGACGAATGGAAAAACTAGTAGAAGCCAACCTCGGGGAAGATCAGTTTGGATTTCGTAGAAACACTGGAACACGTGAGGCAATACTGACCTTACGACTTATCTTAGAAGAAAGATTAAGGAAAGGCAAACCTACGTTTCTAGCATTTGTAGACTTAGAGAAAGCTTTTGACAATGTTGACTGGAATACTCTCTTTCAAATTCTGAAGGTGGCAGGGGTAAAATACAGGGAGCGAAAGGCTATTTACAATTTGTACAGAAACCAGATGGCAGTTATAAGAGTCGAGGGACATGAAAGGGAAGCAGTGGTCGGGAAGGGAGTAAGACAGGGTTGTAGCCTCTCCCCGATGTTGTTCAATGTGTATATTGAGCAAGCAGTAAAGGAAACAAAAGAAAAATTCGGAGTAGGTATTAAAATTCATGGAGAAGAAATAAAAACTTTGAGGTTCGCCGATGACATTGTAATTCTGTCAGAGACAGCAAAGGACTTGGAAGAGCAGTTGAATGGAATGGACAGTGTCTTGAAAGGAGGATATAAGATGAACATCAACAAAAGCAAAACAAGCATAATGGAATGTAGTCTAATTAAGTCGGGTGATGCTGAGGGAATTAGATTAGGAAATGAGGCACTTAAAGTAGTAAAGGAGTTTAGCTATTTGGGGAGCAAAATAACTGATGATGGTCGAAGTAGAGAGGATATAAAATGTAGGCTGGCAATGGCAAGGAAAGCGTTTGTGAAGAAGAGAAATTTGTTAACATCCAGTATTGATTTAAGTGTCAGGAAGTCATTTCTGAAAGTATTCGTATGGAGTGTAGCCATGTATGGAAGTGAAACATGGACGATAAATAGTTTGGACAAGAAGAGAATAGAAGCTTTCGAAATGTGGTGCTACAGAAGAATGCTGAAGATTAGATGGGTAGATCACATAACTAATGAGGAGGTATTGAATAGGATTGGGGAGAAGAGAAGTTTGTGGCACAACTTGACCAGAAGAAGGGATCGGTTGGTAGGACATGTTCTGAGGCATCAAGGGATCGCCAATTTAGTATTGGAGGGCAGCGTGGAGGGTAAAAATCGTAGAGGGAGACCAAGAGATGAATACACTAAGCAGATTCAGAAGGATGTAGGTTGCAGTAGGTACTGGGAGATGAAAAAGCTTGCACAGGATAGAGTAGCATGGAGAGCTGCATCAAACCAGTCTCAGGACTGAAGACCACAACAACAACAACAACAACAATGTAGATAGAGAGGTACAAATTGATACACATGCTTGGAATGACATGGGGTTTTATTAGAACAAAAAAAATACAAAAGTTCAGAAAATGTCCGACAGATGGCGCTTCATCTGATCAGAATAGCAAAAATTAGCATAGCAAAGTAAGACAAAGCAAAGATGATGTTCTTTACAGGAGATGCTCAATATGTCCACCATCATTCCTCAACAATAGCTGTAGTCGAGGAATAATGTTGTGAACAGCACTGTAAAAATAGTTCAAATGGCTCTGAGCACTATGGGACTTAACATCTATGGTCATCAGTCCCCTAGAACTTAGAACTACTTAAACCTAAGAACATCACACAACACCCAGTCATCACGAGGCAGAGAAGCACTGTAAAGCATGTCCGGAGTTATGGTGAGGCATTGGCGTCGGATGTTGTTTTTCAGCATCCCTAGAGATGTGGGTCGATCACGATACACCTGCGACTTCAGGTAACCCCAAAGCCAATAATCGCACGGACATGGGAGGCCAAGCATGACGAAAGTGGCGGCTGAGCACACGATCATCATCAAACGACGCGCACAAGAGATTTTTCACACGTCTAGCAATATGGCTGGTTCTAATAAAACCCCATGTCATTCCAAGCATGTGTGTCAATTTTTACCTCTCTATCTACATTATTCCGTGGTTTATTAAGGTTTCAAATTTATACTGACTTTTTGATCACTCGGTATATTAAGAAGTCATTCTTATGGGTGCAGTCCTCTTCACTTTTCTGCACAATGGCTTCCTGTCTGTGAAGAAAAGTGATTGACGTTATAGTTCTCTTTATTTGAGACTCATTCACAGAAAACGAAGTGATTTCAATAAGTAATGCAATATATTTATTTCTCGGCCAATATCTGTTGAAAAAATGCGGAATTTGTTGTGAAACATCGATGAATATTCTCGCCTCAGGCTCTACAGTTTCATGAAGTCCCCATAGGTGGCGACACTATATGTAACCATCAAAAAGATGTCTGTAATGGAGGTGCATTCCAAACAGAGAACTGTCATTGAGTTTCCTTTGGCAGGAATCCATAGCATCGCAGATATCCCATAGGCGCTTGCTGAATGTCTACGGGGACCTAGCAGTGAACGAAAGCACGATAACTCGTTGGATAAGTGTCTGTCGTCATCGCAACAAGGTCGCACAAACCTGTGTTATCCCCCGCGTGCCGTCCGGCCGCACACAGCGTCAGAAAATTGAAGAAACGACGTCAGCGTGTTCGTCGCCAAAAAATGCAAATTAATTTCTCCTTCTCCGTGACAACGGAAGGCCTCACACAAGTCTGCGCACACGAGAGGAGCTCACAAAACTTCACTGGATTTTTCTTCTTCACCCTCCCTACAGCACGAATCTCGCACCTTCCGAATTTCATCTGCTTCGCCCAATGTAGGGTGCATTCCGCGGGAAGCAGTACGTAGACGATGGGAGGTTATTGAAGCAGCAATACGTTGGCTCCAACGTCAACCAGTAGAGTAGTACCATGCAGACATACAGACCCTCCCAGTAAAATGGCGTAATTGAACGGACATTATATTGGATTGACATGGTGCACTGGAATCCTGAATAAAACCAACCTACTTTCAAAAGGAATGTGTTGCATTACTTATTGAACGCTTCTCTTATGATTCAATTAATACCAGTTTCGGCCACATGCTGACCATCCTTTTATTCTGTTTCTTTTTATTCTTTTCTCTTTTCATCATTGAGGACATACACTGTCCACACACAGTCCAGCCACATTAATGTGGCTATCGCCCATGTTCAGCCTTATCACGCAATAACCACCCACAAACTACAGGTGGCAGCACTAGCGCTAGACTGCCCGCAGCTCGTGGTCGTGCGGTAGCGTTCTCGCTTCCCACGCCCGGGTTTCCGGGTTCGATTCCCGGCGGGGTCGGGGATTTTCTCTGCCTCGTGATGGCTGGGTGTTGTGTGATGTCCTTAGGTTAGTTAGGTTTAAGTAGTTCTAAGTTCTAGGGGACTGATGACCATAGATGTTAAGTCCCATAGTGCTCAGAGCCATTTTTGAACTAGCGCTATACAAACCATGTCGGAGAGGACGCGGAAAACAGTGCAGTCGTTGTCGTAACGCGGGAACTGAGCGGTTCATGTGACGTACAAAAGGGCACAATTATTCTCTTTCGCGCTAAGGATGGAAGCATTTCCGAAACGGATAAGTTTGTAAACTATTCACATACCGCCGTGGTTAAATTACATCGTGCATGGCAAAATGGCGCTATCCAAAACTGGCGCCGAGGTAACTGTGGTGCGCCATGGGCCATAGGTAACAGGAGTGAACAGCGACTGTGGAGATGTAAACAGGCAAATAGATGTGCAACTACTGAGCAACTTACCGCACAAATGAACGAAAGGGCTACCAACAGTCTCCTCAACAACCCGTCAGCGTACATTGCTACCCATGAGCCTCTGCTCTAGGCGTCTGGTTCATACGCCCATGCTGACTGCTGTTCATCAGCGACGAAGGCTGGAACTTGCACACCAGTACCACGATTGGACGTCTACCGAGTAGCGACAGGTGGCCTTTTCAGATGAATCACGTTTCATGTTCCATTGGACAGATGGCCGTTAACCCTGCAACAGTGGGTGGAGGAGGGAGCGTTATGGGCTGGAGAATGTTTTTGTGGTGTTCCTTGAGAGATCTCGTCATTTTGGAAGGCTCTATGGATCAACACAAGTATGCATCTATTCTTGGGGACTAAGCCCACCCCTACAGTTTGTTTTTCCTCGGCATGTGGTATCTAACAGCAGGACAATCCAACGTGTCACATCTCGCAGTTTACGTGCGTGGTTGGAAGAGAACCTTTATGGGTTTTGCCGTAATCCCCTGACCACCAAACGCTCTGGATTAAAACCCAATCGAGTATCTGTGGGACTACCTCGATCGGGCTTAACCGAGAAACCTAGCGCAGCTGGTCCCGACACTCAAGTTGTCATGGATCCATCCCTGTCGCTACCTTCCAGAACCACTCTCTCTCTTCCTATACGTTTCACAGTGGTCCGCGCTGAAAATGTTGGCTATTCAGGTTTCTCACAGGTGTGACTGGACAATGTGCATCACAGCAGCTGTCAGCACCCGCGAAGACTTTTCATGTCATCAGCACACACATGGACTACAAAAACTGGAACATTCTTCTAATATCAACACAATTAAATTCTAAAAGACAACTATGAATTACTGTTGAGCAGACCCTGCTGAGCACACAGATTCACTGTTGAATTCTGGCGGTATACGGACCAAATGCAATGTAACATCCAGTAATTGTGAATAATTCTGGATAGAAGTCATCTGTACTGTGACTAGCCCTTTTCCCCGCCATATCTTTCTTCTAGAGGTACTACTCAAGCAAGATCTGCTGGGAGCCTCCATACAGTCTTCTAGGTAGGAGGAAGGTACTGGCGAAAGGGAAGCAGTGAGAACGGGTCATCAGCTGTGGCTATGGCTAGGTACCTCAGTCGGCAAGAGCACTTTCCAGCAAAGGCAAGAGTCCCAGTCCTGCACACAGTTTCGATCTGCTCGGAAGCATCGGTATTAATAGCATTTGGCAAAGACTTCCTATTAAGTTTAAAAAAACAAAACAAATTCAATTCACATCAATGTTACGCAGTTACCCAACGACCGATTTTTCGTTACAATGTAGTCGCTCCACGATTGTTATCTCAGCCAACACAGCTTGCTTCCACCAAGACAGCAATTTTCTAAAATGGCTCTGAGCACTATGGGACTTAACTTCTAAGGTCATCAGTCCCCTAGAACTTAGAACTACTTAAACCTAACTAACCTAAGGACATCACACACATCCATGCCCGAGGCAAGATTCGAACCTGCGACCGTAGCGGTCACACGGTTCCAGACTGTAGCGCTTAGAACCACTCGGCCACCCAGGCCGGCCGCAATTTTGTACCTCAACCAGCTGCGACAGCGTTGTTACAACCTTGCCACCTCTCGATATGTAATTCTAAATTGTATTGTAATGGAGATCTGATGTCCTGAGCACCGATGTGAGTAAACTTATCGCTTGCCACAATATTTTGCACTAAGTTTGCTTCAGCTAAGTATACTTAGTTACCTACGTGTATGAGTTGTTTTGCACTTCATGCGTCGTCTGTAATGTGTGCTTGTATGACAATTGTGATGTTTTTTGACAGATATTCTGATGATGATATATGTCCGAAACGAGTAAATGACGTTTTTATAACAGGTGGGTTATTGTTGTTCAGAGACCTGAAGCAGTGTTAAGGGTGTGCTCAGTTAATCGCACAATTGTCGCTGGCCCCCTGCACGACCTTGAGTCTCAAACTTTTGAGTTTGAGGGTCGTTAGAGGGACAATTTTTACTGCTGGCGTTCTGGAACTTCACTAACTCAAAATGTAATTATAATTTTGTTTACAATGAAATGACACAACATTAGTAATTTCTGGTATATGCTAATAACCATGTAAATAAAAAATTAGCTTTGTGGAGGTGTGCTATTTCGATTCATTTCTCACAACTCACTCAATCTGTTTTTAGGTAGAGATAAGCTTGTACGTAGGGACTCCAGAAAGGCTGAAGTACGCGGGGCAGTAGGATTCTTATATGCAAGATGTCTAAGTTGCACACAGATTCACCGTGGAATTCTGGCGATATACGGACCAAATGCAGTGTCGCATCCAGCAATAGTATAACACACCACACACGAGGGCAGCGACATCTGCAACAATCCGACGCCTTCGGTCCACTGTCATCGATAGCTCTCGATGCATTCCCGGCGTGGCGCCATCCGATTTTCATATGTTTCCAAAACTTAAAAATCATTTTCGAAGACTTCACTTTGATAGTGACGAGAGGCTGTCGCTCCGTCGACAAAGTCAAACATTCTAATGACGGTAGCAACAAACCTGTCTCTCGTTAGAAGAAGTGTGTTCGTCGCCAGAGCGACAATGTTGAGAAATAAATATGTAGACATAAAGAGCAAAGATGTAGCATGCTAATAAAATTTGTTTTATTTAAAAAGCTTTGAGAGCTTTCGCATAAAATTTCGGAGGCATTACTTTTCAGAACGCCCTCGTAGACACGAAGCCAACACTCATCACCGTAGTACGAGTTTATATGCATACCAGCTCCGCAGATAACGAAGAGCTAGAAAGAATGTTTGTTGACATAAAAGAAATTATTCAGACAGCTAAGGTAGAGGAAAATTTAATATGATGAGTGACGGAAAGGAAAAATAGTAGATGAACATGGACTGGGGGAAACGAATGAAAGAGGAAGCCGCTAGGTAGAACTCTCGCAGGGCATAATTTAATCATCGTTAACATATTGTTTAAGAATCACAACAGAAGGTTGTATACATGAAAGAGACCTGGAGACACTGGAAGGTGCATATTACATACACCTAAGACAAATCTCGGAACCAGATTTAAACTGTAAGACATTTCCAGGGGCATATGTAGACTCTGACCACAATTTATTGGTTACCAACTGCAGATGAAAATTGAAGAAACTGCAAAAAGATAGGAAAGTAAGAAGATAGTACCTAGATAAGTTGAAAGTACGAAGTCTCCGGACTGAAGACACAAGAACATTATCGTCAATGGCCACCACAGGACCTTGTAGAAATAATTACGTGAAAAGAACTATGCTCGTACCAGAGCTAGTAACTTAATACATATTCTCATAATACATATTCTCATAATTAAACGGCGTAAAGTCACCATTTAAAAGTAATAATGTATCGCTAATATAATATGCTTCTCGACGTATACTAAGGCCGGCCGGTGTGGTCGAGCGGTTCTAGGCGCTACAGTTTGGAACCGCGCGACCGCTACGGTCGCAGGTTCGAATCCTGCCTCGGGCACGGATGTGTGTGATGTCCTTAGGTTAGTTAGGTTTAAGTAGTTCTAAGTTCTAGGGGACTGATGACCTCAGCAGTTAAGTCCCATAGCGCTCAGAGCCATTTGAACCTTTTTGACGTATACTAAGAAGATGAATCTCATTTGAAATGCCTTAGATGTCGAAGTATCCATCGAACTGCTGTCTTTGCCATCCATTTTCGATCATAGATTAACTTGATAATTAACAAGGTGTACACCTTTGCTTCCGCTGTTTGCCGATAGGTGGCGACAACGGTAAGTAGCGGTCGTAAGAAACAGATCGCAGACGTCAGGCAGTTAGCTTGGACCTCGGTCAACGTAACCTCATTCAAATATTAGTCGATTTGTGTCTGCGAGATAAAGTGGTTCTTGATTGAAATGTCAGTTTACGAGCCTAATTATCGTCATTTGCGGGAGGTGTTACTGTCTTGTTTTAATATGAAGAAAACAGCGGCTGAGTCTCATCGAATGCTCTCAAGTAGGTATGGTAAGAATGCTATTAGTGAAAGAACGTGCCGTGGGTGGTTTCAACGCTTCACGAACGGTGATTTTAACGTCGTAGACCGGCATAGTGGTGGAAGAGAGAATGTTTTCGAAAATGCAGAATTGGAGACATTGCTGAGTGAAGACTCGCGTCAAACTCAAGAAGAATTGGCACGATTAGGGGGAGTGACACAGCAAGCCATTTCAAAGGGTCTCACGGCTATGGGCATGATTCAGAAAGAAGGAACTTGGGTCCCGTGTGAGCTGAAACCAAGAGACATTGAACGGCGTTTGTGTGTTTGTGAACATTTGCTTCAGAGGCAGAAACGGAAGGGATTTCTGCATCGCATTGTGACCGGGCACAAAAAATGGGTTCATTGCGATAACCCTAAACGCAAAAAATCATGGGGATATCCCGGCCATGCTTCCAAGTCGACGGCCAAACCGAATATTCACGGCTCCAAGATCATGCTCTGCATTTGGTAGCACCAGTTTGGCGTCGGGTACTATGAGGTGTTTAAATCAAGTGAAACAATCACAGGTGCTCGTTATCGAACTCAATTAACGCGTTTGAGCAGAGCTTTAAAAGACAAACGGCCGCAATACAGCGAGAGGCGCGATAAAGTGATTTTGCAGTACGACAAGGCTCGACCCCACGTTGCAAAAGAGGTAAAAACGTACTTGGAAACGTTAAAATGGGAAGTCCTACCCCACCCGCCGTATTCTCCACACATTGCTCCCTCTGACTATCACCTGTTTAGATCAATGGCGCATGGCCTGGCTGACCAACACTTCTGATCTCATGAAGAAGTCACAAACTGGATCGATTCGTGGATCGCTTCAAAAGATGAACAATTTTTTCGACGCGTGACTCGTACACTGCCCGAAAGATGGGAGAAAGTAGTGGTCAGCGATGGAAAAGACCTTGAATGATACATGTGTAACCAAATTGTTTCATTAAAGCCTCAAATGTTGGGGAAAATACGGCGGAAGCAAAGCTGTACACTTTGTAGTTCAAATCAATTATTGGTATTGGTTATATTCAACAAATAGACTCTGTACAGAGCACCTTCAACAAAGGTATTGGTACTGCGTTAGTATATTTTGAGTCGTTCAACACGATAGGTAATGGTGTGTATCATTAAGAAACAGTGAATGCTGACAATAAAGAGAGATGCACGCAATTAAGATTCTGGTTTACTTATCTCTGAATAAATTACTCTGACTTGATACATATTTTTATGAGCGCTGCACATGATACGGGGATAAACCAGCACGTAATATCTCCAAGTTCTTGCATCTGCCTGTCATCTATAATTCCAGAGTCTTATCGGAGGGTAATTAAATAAAACAATACATATTATCTTCGTGCAGTACTGAGACGCTGATAATAATTTCATGGCGGCAACGTATGCGCCCCCCCCCCCTTTCCCCTCCAACACTCACTCTCCCACACACGAAGACAGGCCGGCACAAGCTTGTGAGTAACAGCTTACGCAAGGAGCTACGCGTCATAACGGCTGTAACTCGATCCCGTTGTCTGGAGAAGCAAGCTGTGCACTCGGCGACGCCCACTTATGCGTCTGATATAACGGGCGTCCGGTTTGTCTCTATGCATGGGAGGCGGAGGGCGGGGGGGGGGGGGGGGGGGGGGTACGGGTGGTGAGACGATAAACAGCAGCTCGAAGTACACATGCCCGACTGTGTATGATGGCAAGCCTTGTTGTCTCTTAGTACCGTTGAAAAATAACCTAAGCCTCAGATTGCAGACGGCAAGCGATGTGAGATTTACTGGTCGATGCAACTGTCCTACCTGACCAAATTGACTTTTAACGATGAGGTGGGCAATTGTGGGTTCATTAAGAGACAGAGCACAAAGGAAGCGAACTCCTCTCTGGCAGTGCTTCGAGTGTGCGAAAATACAAAAGTAATTCAGGAAGCAGCGACCTTTCTGCTTATTATATTCGAAAAATATATTTTACTGACAAAATATGATATCATTCACGAAATCGGCGCCTAGTTATAACCACATCCGTTACGCAAGCATCTGCCAAATCTAGCCACGAGAATTTGCAATTTCCGTGCCGTAGCACGTATCAACGGGCCCTACGTCCCTCTTCATATTCTTTTGAGGGGCAAATTACCTGTTAGTAGTTTTCAATTGAAAGTAATAATACTGTTTTTGGGTTATAAGCGCTTGAACATATAGTGATTTTAAAGCACTGGAATAGTAAAGTATTGACTTTACAGTATACGCTTTTTGCGAAGTTTCAAGAATACACGTAACGTAATTCAATTGTTATTGTTATTAAACCACACTTTACGTTTAAAAATTGTCGACAGAGATTATTTGCATTACATTGGCAACAAAGCTCGCTTAGAATTCTTGTCCAAAGCATCAACCTACTAGGGCTGTCATCAAAATGTTTGATCAGAATGTGAGAAAAAAACTTTAACCCTCGCAGTACCAAGTGGAACGCGTACCTTAAAATTTTGAAAAAAAATTGTTTTTAATTAATTCCTCTGCCAGGTTCCATAAACATTACAAATTTTTCAGTTACACTGAACCCAAAAATTTTAATCTCAGCTGTAGATGTCACTTTCCACAATGAATGTAATATTCAATATTTTCAGGTTCACGACTTTACTTACACATAGATATCTCTTTAAAATGTATGTTGTGAGTAAAGGTTAACAACAAATTAACTAAATTTACATTTTTTGAATTTTTTTGTGGCGGTCTTGAAGTATTCCCAGCCTGGAAGTACACGTTACTGAAAACGCGATGATATTGTTAATAGTGTGCTAAAAGATATTTTAAGGTTCTTGACTGTACTTACACATCAGTACCTCTTTAAAAAGTATCTTTCTAATACAAGTCGACAACAATTTTACTTATTTTGGTGTGCACAATGTAATCCCCCTCACCCGCCCATCATCTTACTGCGCATTGTGGAAAATGCGTTGATATTGCTAAAGTCAACCTGGGCAGCGGCGGAAGTCTTATTTATAGTCGTGATGAATTCGGACCCTTGTAGAGAAATTCAACTAGCGGTTAACTTTCCAACGAGCGCGGCTACATGACAGACATCGACATGATCTGTGATAGCATTATGATGGTAATTTTTCCCTGACGGAGACAGTGGAAGTTATCATGGAACGCTCGAAGTTTTATTCTGATGCCGAGACTGTTTTACACAAGGTTTCTTTCGCGAGTAATTTTGTTTCGATATAACCTGGAGCTGTATGGTCAGACGTAAATTTGAACCCTCTTCTTTTCTAACCCAAATGCAGTACGTTTAATACCGTGCCACCTCGCTGCATCCGTTGTTCGCATTCCATATTAGCCCGTAGATATCCCTGCAGCTCACAAGCAGAGACTGTTCTCAGATCAGTGGATAGCACAAAACCAAATAAACTACTTGAGCGTTCAAATCAATCTTCGGGTCGATGAAAGCTTTGATTTTTAACGTATGCAGACAAGGATCTGGTGGAATAATTGTTTTCGTTGACAAATGCAGGGCAGTCAAACAAAGACTTCAGTTGCTACATGACACGTAAGCATCTTTCTATTAACTCATCTGATGCGCGTGATGAAGGAGGATTACTACAAAGTACTCGAAATATGTTTATCGATAAGGCCGAGTAATCTTTCAGCCAACACAACTGTCAGGCAATAAAACGTTGTGTATGCTCGTGTAAAAGAACATAGAATTGATATGTAGATTACGGGCCAGAGAGTCCATATGACAATACTTATACTACCTGTACAAATAGACGGGGAGCGCCTTCAGTTTTTTCTTCGAGGCAGCTAGGAGGTGCCTGGCTGTTCACTTTTGTCTTTTATCAGCCTGATCTTGTGTAAGCATCGTTGACTTTGTTACTCATTTTCAGTATTTTTTTTATTGTACAACCTAAACTCACACACATTCGAGGAAGTAGTCCGAGAATGTTAACTAATCACACAGCACAAATCGGTTATCAGATAGCGATATGCAATCTGCATGTTAAAAAACTCTACCGGTCCGCATCTTTAGTTGCGCTGCTCCCAACAACAATATGGGACACTTAAAATGTGCATTTCTTTTACTTCTTCGAGTGGAGGAGCAAGCGAACTCGCAGGCGCTGGAATTCAAACCGTATTTTTATGTTAAGTTAGAAGGGCATTTTTTAACAGATGAAAATGTAATACTCTAGGCTTTCATGAAAGCATAATTTTTGTTAAAATAGAGTTTTTAAAGTGGTTGTCCACTTTTATTTAGCGGTTAATCTTCCACATACCCAATATTTGGTAATTTTTTTAACATTTGATTTGATTTTTCTCAAAATTGTTAATTTTATTACATGTCACTTGGCTTTTACTTTTTAACATCAATTTTAATAAAAATTGTACTGGTAATTTTGTCTCGATGTTAGTGGTATGGACGGCGTTGCTCTACCCATGTGATGTAAGCTGCGATTGCTTGTACTGCTCGGTGAACGCGTCTCACAACGTTTGTCAAACGCTTAACGTGTCTGTAACACTCAATTTAAACGGTACGTTACATAACTTCGTCACTACTATTGTACAATGTCGTTTTATTGTAGCGCTTTTAAGCACTGATTCTTGTATATTCTTTTGTACTTTTTTAGCATTTGAAATAGTTATTCAACAGTTGAAATCTAGATCTTCAATTAAAAAATTCAGATTGTATTTACTACTGATTGCTGAATTCCTTTTTCTTTTTTGATTTAATGGGATGCTGACACATAAAAAGGAGGAAGAGATCTAGCCAGTGTTGAATTGAAAGAAAGGAAACGGAAAGAACAGCGAAGAAATGAGGCAGACGAGGGGCGAGAAGAACGTTTAGTTTCACAACGAAAGAGAATGAAAAAAGTGACAAAAAACTTAACAGAGGAATAAAGAGGTGAAATTAGAGAACAGGATCGAGTGAGTCAGTCAGCAAGAAGACAGATATAAACTGATGAATAAACAAGATAACTAAATGAACTATGTAGAGGCGCAATTTGTGAAGTTCGTGAACGATAAGAATCACAAACGCATGAACAAAACATTAGTGTACGAGAAGTGCAGAGTAAAAGAAACAGAGATTACACTTTGACAGGTGAAGCATTCCGTTACTATCCCAATAAAGAATACAACAAACACAAACACGTTGTCATTAGCGAAACGGATCAACTGTGTCACTTACGCAGTGACAATAAATTCTGTAGAGAAACATCGGGAATGTGTTGACGGGCTGAGACATTCGATTAGCAGCATTGCAAGTGCCTCCACTGAAATTATTACAGTACATGACCGGAATCAAACCATTTTCTAGAAAATATGGGAGTGCGATGGTTGCTATTGTTGTGACTTGGCGAGACAGCCAAGTCACTCGGAGAGGAAGCCGAAAGGCACGCGTTTAAGCTCACGTAGGCTGACGTGAGGTCTGGAACAGGTAAAGGAAGTTATAGTAGCAAAGAACGTACGTAGCTGCGGGAATACTTAACTTTAATCCATAATTGGTGAACATCGGTCTGACGGTACATGCATCACAAGATAAATAGCAATTGATAAGGGCGCCTTGCTAGGTCGTAGCAAATGACGTAGCTGAAGGCTATGCTAACTATCGTCTCGGCAAATAAGAGCGTAATTTGTCAGTGAGCCATCGCTAGCAAAGTCGGCTGGACAACTGGGGGAGTGCTAGGAAGTCTCTCTAGACCTGCCGTGTGGCAGCGCTCGGTCTGCAATCACTGATAGTGGCGACACGCGGGTCCGACGTATACTAACGGACCGCGGCCGATATAAAGGCTACCACCTAGCAAGTGTGGTGTCTGGCGGTGACACCACAGCTATATCATTTGATGCTGCTTCCATGAGCAGTGAAGAACATCAATTAAATCACATGTTTTCGATTGAAGGACAAGTCTATCACAGAATGGGTTTATTGTTACCACTAACGGATGTATCTCATAAATTTTTGCAAGCAGAAAAATGTTCTAGAATTATGACAGTTGCACCGCTTCGACATGGAATTTCATTGTCTTCCGTGATGAGTTCCGCTTCGAACTGAGTCGCGACGACCAGCGAAGTCGTGTCTGCAGAAGCCCTGGACAGTGGGATACCAACCTCACTGACGTCTGCCATTCTGCACGACAACCAGGACTGATGGCGTGGCGGTGGTATTTCTTTTCATAGCCAATTTGGTTGTTACGCGCGGCACCCTTACAGCGCAGCTGTACGTCGAAGACATTCTACCCCCCGTTTTGTTGCCCTTCATGGCAAGCTATCCTGGGCTTACATTTCAGCAAGACAATGCCCGCTCGCGCTCGGCGAGAGTTTCTACTGTTTGTCTCTGTGTCTTCCAAACCGTACCTTGAACAACAGCAACGCCGGATCTCCCTTCAATTGCGAACGTTTGGAGCATTATGGGCTGGGCCCTCCAAACATCTAGAGATTTTGACGATCTATCTTGCCAGTTGGACTGAATCTGGCACGATATCCCTCAGGAAGACATATAACAACTCTACAAATCAATGCGAAGCCAAATAATTACTTACATAAGGGCCAGAGGTGGATCAACGCTTTATTGACTTGCTCAATTTGTGAAGCTGTTTCTCTTGAATAAATCATCCAACTTTTCTGAAATTGCATTAACTTTTTTGTCTGTATATGTACAACAGATTATTCAGTCCCATTCGGTTAATTCCTTCGGGGTGCGTTATTCTTTTAGGATTTCGCAGCTCTATCTACAAAAATGGAATTCTTAGAGGATCGGTTTGTTGTCCACCTGTCCGTCCTACTATTAAGAACCATTTTTCTCAGGAACGGGTAGGCGTATCGAGTTCCGATTTATATCACATACTAGGGTCTATGGTCCCTTGGCGATGTATAAGTTTTAAGCTTCTAAGTCGCTTCAGTCAAATAATACGGACATTTATGTCATATTTTGATACTCGAAAACTCAGTCATCAAAACATATAGGGTGCCTCCTGTTTACCTAGAATCACGAAATTTGGCAAGAAGCAGGTCTTCACAGTACAAGTACAGAAAAAAATCCCAAAACTATTCATTTGTAATTACATCAAAGGAAAATAAATATTTTTGTCATTTTTATCCGTCTGTCCGTCTTTTAAGAACCATTTTCCTCTGCGACATGTTGCCGCATCGCGTTCAAATTTATGTCACATACAGGTACTAAATTTAAGCTTCTAATTCAATGAAATCAAAAGATTCGGCCTTTTATGTCACCTAAGTTGATACTCGCAAACTCCATCAAAACCTATACAACGGTACTTCCAGTTGACATAGAATCATTAAATTCGGAAAGAAGCAAGGTTTGACAGTAAAAGTAAAGTAAAAAGTCTGAAACTTGTTAAACTGTAGTAATATCACATAATAAATATCTCTTGCCACATACCTCCATCAAAAGCATAACAAACGAACATTACTGTGTGCTAACATAATATGTAAATTGTAGTCATTTTATAGTAAGTAAATGAAATTTTTTTATTGAATAACCTCTCTCTACGTATATAAACTGAAGTCACCTGGTCGCTTCCTATTTATATTCAGGCTAGTCTGAGGAACTACTGTAAAAAATTTGATACGGTATTTGAATTCCTGGGACCAATATCTTGCCAGTACTGATACAGATAATACGCAACAGATAATACGCAAAAACCGTTGAGATGCTCGATTCCAAGGAAGGATAAAATTAAGTTTTGTACGGAAACCTCAGTGCAAGAGTCCTACACGCACTTTGCCATTTTTTTTGTCTTAAAATGTATTAAGGGGTGGTAACGACAAATAACACAGGTAGATTTTGTGGTGTCACCGCCAGACACCACACTTGCTAGGTGGTAGCCTTTAAATCGGCCGCGGTCCGTTAGTATACGTCGGACCCGCGTGTCGCCACTATCAGTGATTGCAGACCGAGCGCCGCCACACGGCAGGTCTAGTCTAGAGAGACTCCCTAGCAGTCGCCCCAGTTGTACAGCCGACTTTGCTAGCGATGGTTCACTGTCTACTTACGCTCTCATTTGCAGAGACGACAGTTTGGCATAGCCTTCAGCTACGTCATTTGTTACGATCTAGCAAGGCGCCATATTCTTCAAGAATACATTCTGAACAGATAGTATTGTGAATCATGTACCGTCAAGAGCGACGTTCATCATTAATGGATTAAAGTTAAGTATCAAACTAATTATATCCGCTTGCTGAATTCTAATTCCTTGTCATGTTCCAGACCTCACGTCAGTATAGTTCTTCCCTCCTCACGCCAGCCTGCGTGAGCTAAAACGCGTGCATTTCGGCCTCCCTTCGTAACACGGTGTTGGCTCTTCAGCCAACACAAAAGATTTCAAGTATGGGAATGAAAGATCTTCAATTTATGTTTAAACTCGGGCAGGGCTGGGATGAAATTTCGACTGTCGTCCAAGTCTGTACCTTGGGGTGATGAGATGGCTGCATTGCGAGGGCGCTCGTATTGGAAAGTACTGCAAAGATCGAACGTCTTCAGCCGATGTCGGTCTTCGGCGGAATCCACCCATGTCAGTGGTACTGCGACAGCAGCCTTAGCTGTGAGACACATACACTGATCAATGGTCAAAAGAGTTCGAAGATCGGACGATGCTCACACTTCATGTTTGGTAGCTTTCAACCTACTTAGTCATAAAAACACGGCTACCCTCAACCAGAAGGTTGATTTGAACACCACACTGCTCTACTAGGCGTGGTATCATTGTAGGTCGGATGCCATTTCCTTTCTCAAACATCTGAACTAACTTAAACCGAGCCAGTTACGCGGAGATCTAGTGTTTAGCGTGAACTCAGAACCGCGGTGCAACTCGGCATTTCTCACATATCCAAATCACAGGCAGAGATGACAGAAGCGGAAAGGTGATAAAGGCCGACCGAGGACTGAAGTTATTGCCTTGGAATTTGTAGTCTGACACTTACAGACTTAGCCCTTGAGTCACATTTTATGTGAATAGTGTTGTCTTCATATGAAATGATGTGCAGCTACTGTATTAACAGTTGTTTTTGGCACAGCAGTCTCCTTTTTCCTGACCTTCTCCCCTATCTACAAGGGGTGGGCCTGTTATTATGGATTTGGGAATGTTACTGGTACAGGTTGGCTGAATGCCTTTTTTTTTTCACTCTACCCTCCACCCCACCCCCTCTCCTCCGTGTCGGAATTTACGTACCCCATCTGTTTGCATCTAGTGTTATCCTATGTGAAAGGGCGATAACGTTTCCAAAATGTTTGCCAATCACGTAACTGAGGTGAGACGTGAATACCAGTACGATTCACCTAGTCGAATGTGGAAAACTGCCTAAAAACGCACGTCCTGCCTGGGCGACACAACGACCCTCGGGCGAATTTGATCCGAGGTCTGCGCGCCTCCCCGAATCTCAGAAGCAGCGTATTATTAACCCGCGCGGCTATTGTTTCTACAGGTACATTGTAGAGTTGATTTAACAACTGTACGCGAAGAATTAGTAAAGTTGCGAACTGCAGTTCGCACCAGTAACGTTAGTGTTGTATAAGTAGACTGGATTACTTTCAAACACTGAAAAGATCTAAGAAAGGCTGCGAGGTTAATAGATTATTCACGGACCTCTACGAAGGCAACAGTGCTTCAGAGTTGAGAGACTGCGGACAACAAGTTCAGAAGCAATCTCGCAGCACAGGACATGATGTGCAAGCCAAGGCTAAAAGGGAAAGGATTATGGAGACCGGATAGGGAGGACTGCCTCTACAGTATATGCAGTCTCATAGGGCAGCCGTCCTCGACATTTCTCGTTAACTGGCCTCCTTCTAAAACAAAAAGTATTTTGCCTCCCCCCCATCCCCCCTCCCCGTACTCTTCTTTCCTTACTCAGCACTTCTTATACTTGGCACAAAGGCTGCCCCCGATATCTATTCTTCAACCACACAATATTCTCCCCCACCCCCTCCTCCAGCCCCCCTCCCCACTCCCTTCGCAACAGCAATAAAAATCGCAAATTTCCATTTTTGAAAACTATACAACTATTGTCTCACGTTAGCTCAAAAAGCGACAAAAATTGTGATAGGGTTTTCCATTACTTTTATCACGGTTGCGATTTATATACGTTAATACGATCACCGTCTATGTTGTACGTTAACGAACAGTAACCATTCACAGACGGCAGGCGGCAGCAGTAGCAGTGGAGGATATATGGGATGATTTTTTCCATCGTGTACAAACTGTAGGGACTGATCGATGAGAGAATTAAAAAAAAAAAAAAAAAAAAAAAAAAAAAAAAAAAAAATTGGCTCTGAGCACTTTGGGACTCAACTTCTGAGGTCATCAGTCCCCTAGAAATTAGAGCTACTTAAACCTAACTAACATAAGGACATCACGCACATCCATGCCCGAGGCAGGATTCGAACCTGCGACCGTAGCGGTCTTGCGGTTCCAGACTGTAGCGCCTAGAACCGCTCGGCCAGAATACGGAACAACAAAGGTCTAATGAACTTAAGTCCGGAAATGCATGGTTTCCAAACTAGAGCATATTTATTCAGTCATACTTTGTTACAACAGCTGAAAGCAAGGGGAAACAACAGCCGCAATTTTTCCCGAGGGCATTCAGCTTTACTGTACGGTTAAAGGATGATGGCGTTCTCTTAGGTAAAACATTCCAGAGGTAAAATAGTCCCCCATTTGGATCTCCGGGCGGGGAGTACTCAGGAGGACATCGTTATGAGGATAAAGGAACCTGTCGTTCTACGGATCGGAGCGTCAAATGTCAGATCCCTTAATCGAGTAGGTAGGTCAGAAAATTTTAAAAGGGAAATGGATAGGGTTAAGTTAGATATAGTGGGAATAAGTGAAGTTCGGCGTCAGGAGGAACAAGACTTCTGGTAGGTGAATACATGGTTATAAATACAAAATCAAATAGGAGTAGGTTTAATAATGAATAAAAAAATAGGAATGCTGGTAAGCTACTACAAACAGCATAGTGAACGCATTATTGTGGCCAAGGTAGATACGAAGCCCACGCCTACCACAGTAGTACAAGTTTATATGCCAACTAGCTCCGCACATAATGAAAAGTGTGAAGAAATGTATGATGCAATAAAAGAAATTATTCAGATAGTTAAGGGACACGAAAATTTAATAGCCATGGGGGACTGGAACTCGATAATAGGAAAAGGAAGAGAAGGAGAAGTTGTAGATGAATATGGACTGAGGGTAAGGAATGAAAGAGGAAGCCGCCTGGTAGAATTTTGCACAGAGCACAACTTAATCATAGCTAACACTTGGTTTAAAAATCATGAAAGAGAGTTTGGAAGGTTTCACGTAGATTATGGAATGGTAAGACAGAGATTTAGGGATCAAGTTTTAAAGTGAAAGACATTTCCATGGGCAGATGTGGACTCTGACTACAATCTATTGGCTATGAACTGTAGATTAAAACTGAAGAAACGGCGAAAAAGTGGGAATTTAAGGAGATGGGTTATGGATAAATTGAAAGAACCAATGGTTGTAGAGGGTTTCAGAGAGCATTAGGGAACGATTGACAAGAACGTAAGAAAGAAATACAGTAGAAGACGAATGGGTAGCTTTGAAAGATGCAGAGGATCAAGCAGGTAAAAAGACGAGGAATAGCAGAAATCCTTTGGTAACAGAAAAGATATTGAACATAACTGATGAAAGGAGAAAATATAAGAATGCAGTAAATGAAGTAGGCATAAACGAATACAAACGTCTCAAAAATGAGAACGACAGGAAGTGCAAAATGGCTAAGCAGGGATGGCTAGAGCACAAATGTAAAGATGTAGACGCATATTTCACTAGGGGTAAGATCGATACTGCCTACAGGACAATTAAAGAGACTTTTGGAGAAAAGAGAACCACTTGTAAGAATATCAAGAGCTTAGATGGAGAACCAGGTCTAAGCAAAGAAGGGAAAGCAGAAAGGTGGAAGGAGTATACAGAAAATCTGTACGAGGGCGATGTACTTGAGAGCGATATTATGGTAAAGGAAGAGAACGTAGATGAAATGGGAGATACGATACTGCGTGAAGAATTGGACAGAGCACTGAAAGACCCAAGTCGAAACAAGGCCCCAGCAGTAGACAACATTCCATTAGAGCTACTGACAGCCTTGGGAGAGCCAGCCTCTGTATGAGACAGGCGAAATACCCTCAGACTGCAAGAAGAATATAATAATTCCAATCCCAAGGAAAGCAGGTGTTAACAGGTGTGAAAATTTCCGAACTATCAGTTTAATAAGTCACGGCTGCAAAATGCAAACACAAATTCTTTACAGACGAATGGAAAAACTGGTAGAAGCCGGCCTCGGGGAGGATCAGTTTGGATTCCGTAGAAATGTTGGAACACATAAGACAATACTGACCCTACGATTTATCTTAGAAGATAGATTCAGGAATGGCAAACCTATGTTTCTAGCATTTGTGTACTTAGAGAAAGCTTTTGACAATGTTGACTGGAATACTCTCTTTCAAATTCTGAAGGTTGCAGGGATCAAATACAGGGAACGAAAGGCTGTTTTACAATTTGTACAGAAACCAGATGGCAGTCATAAGAGTCGAGGGGCATGAGAGGGAAGAAGTGGTTGGGAAGGGAGTGAGACAGTGTTGTAGCCTATCCCCGATGTTATTCAATCTGTATATTGAGCAAGCAGTAACGGAAACAAAAGAAACACTTAGAATAGGAATTAAAGTGCATGGAGAAGAAATAAAAACTTTGAGGTTTGCCGACGACATTGTAATTCTGTCAGAGACAGCAAAGGACCTGGAAGAGCAGTTGAACGGAATGGACAGTGTCTCGAAAGAAGGATATAAGATGAACGTCAACAAAAGCAAAACGAGGATAATGGAATGTAGACTAATTAAATCAGATGATTCTGAGGGAATTAGATTAGGAAATAAGACACTTAGAGTAGTAGATGACTTTTGCTATTTGGGGAGCAAAATAAGTGATGATGGTCGAAGTAGAGAGGATATAAAACGTAGACTGGCAATGGCAAGGAAAGCTTCTTGAAGAACAGAAATTTGTTAACATCGAGGATAGATTTAAGTGTCAGGAAGTCGTTTCTGGAATTATTTGTATCGAGTGTACTCATGTATGGATGTGAAACATGGACGATAAATAGTTTGGATAAGAAGAGAATAGAAGCTTTCGAAATGTGGTGTTACAGAAGAATGCGCAAGATTAAATGGGTAGACCAAGTAACTAATGAGGAGGTACTGAATAGAATTGGGGAGAAGAGGAATTTGTGGAACAACTTGACTAGAAGAAGGGATCGGTTGATAGGACATGTTCTGAGCCATGAAGGGATCACCAGTTTAGTACTGGACGGCAACGTGGAGGGTAAAAATCGTAGTGGGAGACTAAGAGATAAATACACTAAGCAGATTCATGAGGACTTGTGTTGCAATAGTAACTTGGAGATGTAGAAGCTTGCGCAGGATAGAGTAGCGTGGAGGGCTGCATCAAACCAGTCTCTGCACTGAAGACCACTCAACACAACACAACACACACACACGCACACACACACACACACACACACACACACACTTTGTTACAGAGACGGCGGTCTAATATGCGCTGTACTCTGTGGCCAATATATACGGCTTCCTTCGATAGCAGGGTTGCCGAGCTTTATTATACCCATGACCTACTGTTTACTGACGAAACGCTGTGCGATCTACCACCTACATACTTCTTGAAATTTTAAATGAAACAGGGAAGGGGGGATCAGATAGTGGTACAATAAGTACCCTCCGCCACACACCGTAAGGTGGCTCGCGGAGTATAGATGTAGATGTAGATGTAGTTCAGTGCACAGTTATGTAGTCAGGAATGAAATTTTAGGTAGGCTGTTTTTCCATATGATCCTTGATGTTTACAAATTGTTGAATTTTTTTTTCTTTTCGATGTCAACTAGGATAGGCGCTGTTTTACTTTGGGAAGCTGCAGTGGATCTCATCATTTGTACTACTGTTTTATTTTTGTAATTTCAGATTTAAAGTGCTCAGTTTTCCGGTACAATCCGCTACAAATGCTAAATCACACTGCCAGTCTAAATCACCCAGTTGTTGGACAATCATCACCTCTCTCTTCATGAAATTTTATTATTTCGTCAAATGGATCTCGAAATCGTTGCTAAAACTTGCTTCGACTCAGTCTCTTCACGTCAATGCGCAGTGCCAAATCTGGTTCCTTCTCATCTAATTGCCACTTAAAGAGCCACCTCTGCCGAGATTCTCCTTTTATGAAATTTACAATCTTGAAACAAGTATCCATTTTATCTTTTGCGTTTAGTCTCTTTCTAGCCAGTGCTTGTTGGTGAATTAGCCGTCGTAGCTAATGAAGTCTGGAAAGTCTCCGCTTTTGTAACAGTGGGCAATAAAACCATTAATCAATATCTATCATTGCAAGAGCCCCATCAGTCGCCACTGATACGAGATTGTACAAAGGTAGCTTAATCTTGCTAGTATATGCTTTGAATTCCGTGAATATATCAAAGCCACAAGTTTATCCTTTTAATGAAATCATATTTAGCAGTTCTTATTTTGTCGACAAATCTTCAAAGACCATCCGAATAAAAATATGTAATTGAATGGTATGAGTATCACTGATATATCAGGTGTCTCGTCAAGTTGCAGCGAAAAAGCAACGCAAGAGACGATATCTCTTTGTAGTTGTTCGTTTATGTTTTTACTCATCGTTTCGAAACGGCGCATCACAGTATTTCGAGACAGCTGTTAATCATGAATAGCTTTTTAATTCCTTTTTTTGAAATTCACGAACAGTAAATCTGACACTTCTTCAGAAATGACCTTGATGTATTCTCCATCGGAAAAAAGTTTGCACTTTAGTGCATTTTTGTAAGTTACTTGGAAAGAAGCTTCAGCTCCAGCCTTACTTTGCTCAATAGGCTTAGAGAAAACATGGTTTCTTGGACTCTTTCAGAGGAACCATCCCGGCATTTGCTTGGAGCGATTAAGGGAAATCACGGAAAACCTAATTCAGGATGGTCGGTCGCAGGATTGAACCGTCGTCCCCCCGAATGCGAGTCCAGTGTGCTAACCACTGCGCCACCTCGCTCGGTAGTAAAGTAGTAGTCCAGTTCCTATTCTTGGTGAAACTGATAAGTTTTTCATTTCTTTGGAGCACTTTTTTCGAGGCTCTACAAAAATAAAATTAAAATCTCAGTAACATAATTCGTATAATAAAAGTAGAGATATCCTACCACTAAATATGCATTAAATTTATTTTTGTAAGAATGGAAAAAAAACAGTGGGTGAACATTATTTCTAAATTTTTCTTTAATTACGCTTTTGGTCAAGCAGGATGATTTCGGACACCGAGGGGATTTCGGACAGTATGATTATTTTCTTTCTCCCGCTGCGTAGCAACGAATTGTCGCTAGGTGTTACTTCCGCGTGCTGCTTATTTTAAGCACGAGACTGTTTTTCCCGCGTTCCGTGGCTTGTACGTTAGCGTGGTTGTTTATCTACGTAATTATCTGACGAACAGTCTGCCTGTTGAAAGTTCACGCAATATTTTAAAGCGGAAGCTGCTATTGTTGTGGCCTGTGGAAAATTATTGTAGCTTTAGTTGTCAACTAGATCAGTAGCCTACTGCATTTTTTGTGACAATTGCTGTACAAGTCTGTCAAGATTTTCTTGTAATGTCTCACAATAATGAAAGTTGGTTTACACAATTGTGTACTGTGTGGGTTGATTTCGCTATATATATACCACATCATGTCTGCATGGAAAAGAGGCAAAATAACGCGACGGAACGTTGACCGAAAAATGCTACAAGATTTTGCACAGCAGTTGGTGATTACGCTGCGCGTAAATATTTTTGCGTTGCCACGAGCGACTGGACTAATATCTGTCATCGACCGGTCGATCGCGATCGACCAGTTGGCCACCCCTGCCCTAGAGGATGGTACTGTTCCTCATAATCCATGCACTAGCGCCCTCCTGTCTTAGTAATTGGTAATGTTGTGTCCGATTCGCTTCCCTTGCTGACTCATCTTGTAGTAGATGTGATATAGCGTTGTACACAATTGTTCCGTATTCGAATCGAGAGCTTGCCGACATGGTGTTTACTTACGAAAGGCAAATAACAACGTGCGGCGGGCAGCAATGTTGTATCAGGAGACCTATCACCGCCGACAACAACCACAGCTGTCGAAGTTTGCAACAGTGTTTCGCTGTTTGTCTGAGACAGGGTCATTTCAGGAAGTATGATATCATGAAGAACGTACCCCAAATGTACGGACAGCAGACGTGAAGGAAAATGTGATTAACACTGTGGAGGCGACCGCCGTGTCAGTTCCAGGCAGTTGGCCAGCCAGGAAAGGGTAAGTCAGACGACAGTATGGAACATTCTCGATCACAATTATTACTACCGTTATCTTTTACAGCGTGTGCAGGGCTTACTATAGACAGACTTCCCACATTGGGAGCAGTTTTGTCACTAGTTACTTCACCACGCAACCACGATTACAGGATTTTTGTCATCTGTCTATAATGGGTCATCCTCCTCTAACAACACCTTTTTTTTATAGAAATAACCGATACCATGTATACCATCGATTCTTGCATATGTGGACATTGTATCAGCTGTTGAACTAAATGAACTTCATATGATTTTGTATACGATGTTTTATGTTTCAGGCTAAAATGTATAAAGATAAATTAACTTATTACAATCGATAGGTACTAATGGTTAAAATTACTCTTATTTTAAAAATATTTGAAATTGAAAAAATATCCGGCATATTTAAAATTCATATTATTAACTGCACAATCTAACATTAATTATTAAATTTAATTCTGGACTAATTTATACAATAATGATATGAATTAGTACAGATTATTTTTGTGTCAAGAAAGTTGTAAACTATTTTGCTTTGTAAACTCTTTGGAATATAATTAGTACCGCAAAATGTAGGATGTGATGGGCATGCTTCGGATGGAATCAGATGTGTTTTTGATTGTGTCAACAATAACGTAATTTGTGGCATGATAGAAGTGAAAATAGTAAAGTCGGTGTGATTTAGAAGAATGGGATGGAATAAAAAAAATTCATAGCAACAGGCAAATCTTCATCAGTTATTTCGTCTTCAGGAACAAAAAACGTTAAATCAAAATTTCAGCTCAAGAATTTATCCCTAGACACGACAAGAATTAGAGTCAACAACAAGAAGAGAAAATCAAGATGAGTAAAGATTTCTTCTATTGTGTCTTGCGCCTTTCGAAACTTTCAAAATTTCTGCAAACACAGAGAATTTTAATAGTGATGTGTGGGAGGGTACGTTTATATGTCCCATTCACAGATGAGACCACTTTTACACAGAGCCATATCTTCAATCTTCATAACGGTTATGACGGATAGTAAGCAGAAACTCCATGGTATGATGACAGGGACTCATCAGCATCGGTGCAGGTGGTGTGGGCGGCCATATCTTGGGCCCTGTCTTCCTTCCACATCGCCTAACAGACTGGAACTATTAGCGTTTCTTGTGGGTGACTTTGCTTCCCCTGCTGGAAGATGTGCCATTGATGATTCGAAGAATCATATGAATGCTACATGATGGTGCTCGAGCCCACTTTGACATTAACGTCTGGAGGCACGCCAGTCGTGTCTTCCCCAGTTGGCGGATCGGATGAGGAAGACCCGTCGCATGGTCATGCTCATTCACTGGATCTCAGCCCGCGGGATTTCTGGTTATGGGGCCACCTCAAAAGTATCCTGTATGCAGAACCCATTCCAGATGTGGAGACACTGGAGCAGCATATTCATGCTGCCTTTGACACAATTCGGATGGAGCCTGGCTGATGTGAACATGTGAGGCAGAACATGCTACAGCACTTACACGCATGCACATGGAAACCGTTTTCAACACATACTGTAACTGTGGCTGCATGGTACACTGCTTATTAGACCGCAGTCTCCGTAACAGTATATGATTGAATAAATGGTCTCTAGCATGTAAATCATGAATTTTTGGACAAGTTCATTACACCTTTTGTGTTCTGTATCCTCTCATCGATCAATCCCTAGAGTTTTTACATGGTGGAAAGAATCACCCTGCATAAACTGCGTCAGGGAGACATGGAAAACAATGCAGTTGTAATGCACGAACGGAGAAATTTGTCTGACGCCCTAAAGGGCATGATCATTGGCCAAGGGTGGAAGTATTTCCGAAACGGCTAAGTTTATAAACTGTCCGCAATAGTAGGGAGACGGAGCTCTTGGCGCAATTTTGATATAAACTTGAATCAAATTGATATACAAATTAATTAAACTGATCAATTAATTACACCCCAGAAAACACGCCCTCCCCTAGCCACTCCCGGATAACATCACGTATTTTCCTCATCCTGAATGTGGATTCCGCACAGTCCACTCCTTCCCCTCCCCCACCTACCATATTGGCAGGAATTTCGAATCTTGGTGAGAATTTCTTCGTCCCAGGGCTATGCTCTCGCCTGACCCCACCCCCACCTGGGTATTGGCGGGAAATTAAAACTGGCAATGCCCTTTCTGTGTCTCTAACCCTGGTCCTTCTGGACAGAAAGCCCAATTGCACCCCCACAACAGATGGAACTGTCCAGATGCAGAAGAAGAACGTTAAGTTAGTGTGCTTTTTTATTTTGGTTGGGAAACTGAATTAGAGATCCGTCATAATTAAGTAATTAACCAAAAAGATCAGCCATAATGACAACTGTATGCATAGCACTGCACAAAGACTGCCTAAAATCGCAATGCAGCCTAAAAATTGGCGATGCCATATAATTGGTGTTATCCTGTGGGGAAAAAGTTTCACAATACCACCCTAAATTAGTGGCAGATGTACTCAAACTCTATTCTTCACCTACAAGCTGATGGAAAAATGGTTAGGGTCTAATGCACTAACTTTATTCGTTTTGGTGGGAAATACGTTCAACTGACGAGACGCTGATGTTGGATGGAGAGGAGTTAAATAAGTGTATTACCTGTATCTGTCGCTGTATGGCCTCAGAATTCTTTACAGACGCCTGTTCGACAATAACACTGCCGTCCAGGTAATCGAGACCAATACATGCTACCACAACTGACGTAAAATGTGTCACTGCTCTAATTACACATCGAATTTGTCCTGAAAAAAGAAACGCACTCACAATGGTTCAAATAGCTCTGAGCACTATGTGACTTAGCTTCTAAGGTCATCAGTCCCCTAGAACTTAGAACTACTTAAACCTAACTAACCTAAGGACATCACACACATCCATGCCCGAGGCAGGATTCGAACCTGCGACCGTAGCGATAGCACGGTTCCAGATTGTAGTGCCTAGAACCGCTCGGCCACTCCAGCCGGCCGCACTCATAGTGATCGGGTCATAATGCGACACATGTACTGGGGAAAATTGTCATCCTTAAAGACTGGAGAGGGGGCTGTTGAATGTGCGTTCTCCTGGATGTACGATTAGAAACTGCCGAAAATTAGAGCTCCTCTTACCTCCCCTCATCCCTCCCTGTCCCTCCACATACAGGGGTACACAGGATTCTTCAGATATTCGCTGCCTTGAAAACAGGACGCCCTCTGCCTAAAGCGACCGCAGGCTCTGGAGCAGTCTCCCACCAATTTGATAGCAGAGTCTTCAGTACAATGCGTCCCCAACGAGAACGTGGCTGGGCTGTCAGCATTATCGATGCGGACAAAAGCTACACATACAATAGAGTACGACGCCAGCATCCTTCAGAACAAAACTGAGATAAATTAATGATATCCTGACCCTGGGTTGTTTGTCTAATCCGGCCGAGGTTGCCGAGCGGTTCCAGGCGCTACAGTCTGGAACCGCGCGACCGCTACGGTAGCAGGTTCGAATCCTGCCTCGGGCATGGATGTGTGTGATGTCCTTAGGTTAGTTAGGTTTAAGTAGTTCTAAGTTCTAGGGGACTGATGACCTTAGAAGTTAAGTCCCATAGTGCTCAGAGCCATTTGAACCATTTTTTTTTTTTTGTTCGTCTAAAAGGACAGCTGCGACCTCCTGCACAGCTCGTGCACCACGCTCTTAGTAGCCCCGCCATTAAGCGACCGCCGTTCTGTGATGGAGAACACTTTTATTTAACGTTAACGCATCTCTTATAATCAAGCACCTTTTAAAAAAGAAAACATAATCGCGATGATGATAATTGTTCTCTTTCCATGAAAACGGGCACAATCCATTTTCGTTTAGTTTATGAGCAAAATCGGTATAGTTCTTACGTTCGCCTGCAGGATAAAATTCACATCTCGGTATTTTGCGACATCCAACACAGTGCACCACCGTCGATTACAAATCACCAAACTGCAGAGACTTGTACACCCAGCAAAGGAAAAAAAAATGTTGCGAAAACAGCAGAATGTCCTCGTTATTTTGAAACCATCATCAGCGTAAAGAAAAAGGGAGAATTTAAACTCTGAAGAAAAAGTCTGTGTTAAGCATTGTCTTTCAGCCTGACGGACAAAATCCACGACCTGGCTGTCTCTCGCGTTCAAAGCAGTGTCTGTAAAAAACTGTCACGCAGACGTGTATTGCAAACATTTCAGACACGTGAAATAACATTATAGAAAACAATCTTTCACGCCTTTTCCTCACATGTCGCTAAAAAACACAGTCATTTTACGTTCGACAACAACAAGCTATAATTCAAGAGGAATCTACTGCTTTGTATACTGCAGCAGGTCACATTTTACCAGTGCGATGCTATATCACACTGGCGTTTACAAAACATATCGTGAGAGCCTGTCTTGTAATAGAACCTCCTGTAAGATGTTACCGCGTGTCTCTCTCTTCTGTTACATCGAAACCAATACCGTCCGCGTGCTCACATTTGACATTTTTGCTCCATATCTGCCCTTTGCCGACATGTATGTAAAGTTTCTGCCACACAGCAGATTCTTGCGTTCTAGTTTTGTAAGCAATTTGATCATTACAACCTGTTTCATGTCATCTACTCGCATATAGGGAAAAACCACTATCATTTCCAGGTTCCACAATGAGTTATAATTCAAGTGGTGTCTGTTTTATGAGTAGCTTATGAAGTATAAAATAACACAGGACTAACGGTAACACGTATTTTTAAAACTTGAAATCGAGACGATAATAATAAAAACAGTCATGATTCCACGAGAATAGATACATCCGATTTCTGTTAGTTTTATTGACAAAATAGATGTAGTTTTGAGAGAACTGTCTGCATCCAAACTTTAACCAGTTATACCACTCCTTGTAATAGAACCTCCTGTAAGATTTTACCATGTCTCTCTCTTTCTATGTATCGAAAAAACTAATACTGTCTGTATGTTGACATCGAGCACATCACATATACACGTATCGCTCCATTGGAGCAGGTGGCCACTGCTTGCGAAGTCGTCAGGACTGCATCAAGTTATGTCGACTCTACTGGAGGGAGACCATATCCAACAGACAATCCCCGCCATACACTTTGTTTTTCTAACATGACTCCGAGGCGTGCGTTAGCTGCTACACTGACATTAACACATTTCGATCCTGTGGCTCTCGCAGAAAGCTGAACATCACACGGGGTAAACTATGCAGCTCCCACAACACAGTTTTTATTATTATCGTCACGATTTCAAGTTTAAAAAATAGGTGTTACCGCTAGTCCTGTGTTATTTTATACTTCATAGTCTCTAATTCTAAAGTAGACACCACTCTAATTATGGCTCATTGTGGAACCTGGAAATGATAGTAGTTTTCCCCGACAGGTGAGTAGATTGCTTGAAACAGCTTGTGATGATCAAATTGCTACAAACATAGAACGCAAGGATCTGCTGTGTGATAATAACTTTACAGACATGTCGGTAGAGGGGAGCTATGGAGCACAAATGTCGAATGTTAAGGACACAGAAGAGACGGTAATTGGTTTTGATGTAACGGAAGAGAGAGAGATGCAATAAAATCTTATATGAGCTTCTATAACAAGACAGGCTCTCATAATTTGTTTCCTAAATGTCAGTGTGATATAGCATCGCATTGGTAAAATCTGACCTGCTATAGCATACAAAAGAGCGATGTTATCTTTTTCCCCGGTTTTATGCAGGGTGGACATGTCTCTGCAGTCTGGTCATTTGTAATCGACGGCGGAGCACTGCATTGGTTGTCGCAAAATACTGATGTGCTAATCGTATCCTGCAATCAAACATAAAAACGATACCGATTTTGCTCGTACTCTACAAGAAAATGACTGCCGCTATTTTCATGGGAAGAGGACATTTAGTATCGTCGCCTTTTTTTTTGGTTAAAGATGCTTGATTATAAGAAATGCATTGACGTTGCAACGATAACACTGACAACTACGTGCTCATTGGGGATGCATTGTTCTGAAGACTCTGCTATCAGACTGGTGGGAGGCTGCTCCGGGATCTGCGGTCGCTTTAGGTGGAGGGCTTCCGGTTTTCAAGGCAGCGGACGTTTGAAAAAAGCCTGTGTCTTCTCTTGTTAGAGGGAGGGGGAGGTATGAGAGGAGGTACGAGGGTTGCTTGTATTGGCCTCTATTACCTGGGCCGCAGTGTGATTGTCGAACAGGCATCTGTAGCGAACTCTGACGCTATACAGCGACAGATACAGTCCTCAGCTGTATGGTTACAGTGTAAGTAGGCTGTTTAGGTTTTCTTATTGGTAACGCCACGTAGCGCTCTGTATGAAAATCACTGGCTGTGCTGTGTGCAGTCTGTGGCTGATTAGCATTGTTGTAATATTTGCCATTGTAGTGTTGAGCGCTACGTGGCGTTACCAATAAGAAAACCTAAACAGCCTACTTACAACAGGTAATACACTTACTTAACTCTTCTCTGTCCAACATAAGCGTCTCGTCAGTTCAATACATTTCCCATCGAAAAGAGCAAATTTAGTACATAAGAGTGGAGTTTGAGTACATCTGCCACTAGTTTCGGGTAGTACTGTGAAAATTTTTCTCCACAGGATAACACCAGTTATACGGCATCGCCAATTTTTGAGCTGTATTGCGATTTTGGACAGTCTTTGTGTAGTGCTACGCACACAGTTGTGTCGTTAGGGTTGATATTTATGGTTAGTTACACAATTATGACACTTCAGTTTTCCAAGCAAAATAAATAAAGTACACTATCCTAACGTTTCTCTGCTGCATCTGGACAGTTTCCATGTGTTGGGGAGGTGGGCAGGTGCACTTGGGCTTTCTGTCCAGAAGAACCAGGTTCAAGTCGTGAAAAGGGCATTGCCATTTTTAATTCCCCGCCAATTCACAGGTAGGGGATGAGGTCGAACGGCAACACAGGCCTGGGACAAAGAAAGTTTCATCAAAATTGAAAATTCCCAACAAATTTCAAAATTTCCGCGAATAGGGTAGGTGGGGGTTGGGGAGACGCGTGGGAGGGGTGTGTGCGGGGACCCACATGCAGGCTGAGGAAAACACGTCATCGTGGAGTGGGTGGGGGTGTGGTAGTGGGTGTGGTTGAGGGGTAATTAATTGATCAATTTAATTAATTTGCATATCAATTTAATATAAAAAAATTCTCCAGAAACCTACCTTCCTCCTACTATCCACATGCCACCGTGGTTAAAATATACTGTGCAAGGAAAATTGGCGCTACCCAAAACTGGCCCAGAGGCAACTGTGAAGTACCACGGGCCATAGATGGCAGGGGTGAGCTACGGTTGTGGAGATGTGTGCAGGCGAATACGCGTGCAACTGTTAAGCAACAGACCACTCACATAAACCAAGGGGGCTATCAACAGTGTCTCCTCATCAATCAGCGTATGGCCTCTGCAACAGGCGCCTGGTTCATTCACCCATGCTCAATGCTGTTCCTCAGCAACAAAGGCTGGAATTTACGTGCCAGTACCGCAGCTTGACGTCCAGTGAGTGGCAACAGTTGGTCTCTTCATATGTATCACGTTTTATGCTCCAATGGATAGATGGCCGTCGGCGTTTATGGCCCTGCAGCAATCGTCTGAACGGTCCAGATCGAAGGAGGGAGCCTTATGGTCTGGAGAACGTTTTCGTGGCATTTTCTGCGTGATGTCATCCTTCTAGAAGGCACTATGTATCAACACGTATGCATCTATCCTCGGGGACAATGTCCACTCCTATATACATTTCGTTTCTCCTCGGCATGATGGCATCTAACTGCATGGCAATGCAGCATGTCATACGGCTCACAGGGTATATGCGTTTTTGGAAGAGCACCAGGATGAATATCCTCAACCGAGAAACCTTGCGCAGCTGGCCACGGCACTGGATCTGGCAGAGCTCCACATCCCTGTCGACACGTATCTCAACCTTGTTGACTGTCTTCCTGCATGCCTCTTACTGTAAAGGGTGATTTTTCAGGCTTTTGACAGGTGATTGGACAGTGTAAAATCAAAGCACTTTCGGTTTGAAAGAGAAATGGCTGCGTCCAGAAGCAGTGCTTCATATTTCTGATCAGATGAGATCAAATCTAATAAATAATTTAGTGTACAACGGCTCATAACACGAGATGTCGCAATGGTGCTAGATAGTTGAGGAGTTGGAAGTGCGCACACGCACAGACAGACAGACAGACAGAGAGAGAGAGAGAGAGAGAGAGAGAGAGAGAGAGAGAACCTCGCGCACGCCTCTACCCATCGGACCACGCTCGTCACCCATTATGACGTTCCCTGGTGACGGCGCAGAGGAAAATTATAACTACGTTGGTATTTAATACACGTGAACTATCTTAAATCTCCGGTGCTGACTTCTTCTAATGAATTTTAAAACAATCCTGGGAGGTACCGGAACGCCGTTCAGCCCAAAATTAAATCCTGCCTCTTACTACTGAGGATCATTGTTATAACTGTCAATCTAAGAGTACAGGATGTCTCAAAAAGTTCGCTACAACTTCAGTGTGCCAAAATAGACAAACTACACTACTGGCCATTAAAATTGCTACACCAAGAAGAAATGCAGATGGTAAACGGGTATTCACTGGACAAATATATTATACTAGAACTGACATGTGATTACATTTCCACGCAATTTGGGTGCATAGATCCTGAGAAATCAGTACTCAGAACAACCGCCTCTGGACGTAATAACGCCCTAGATACGCCTGGGCATTGAGTCAAACAGAGCTTGGATGGCGTTTACAGGTACAGCTGCCCATACAACTTCAACACGATTCCACAGTTCAAAACTAATGACTGTCGTATTGTGACGAGCCAGTTGCTCGACCACCATTGGCCAGACGTTTTCAATTGGTGAGAGATCTGGATAATGTGCTGGCTAGGGCAGCAAACATTTTCTCTATCCTGAAAGGCCCGTACAGGACCTGCAACATGAGGTCGTGCATTATCCTGCTGAAATGTAGGGTTTCGCAGGGATCGAATGAAGGGTAGAGCCACGGGTCATAACACATCTGAAATGTAACGTCCACTGTTCAAAGTGGCGTCAATGCGAACAAGAGGTGACCGAGACGTGTAACCAATGGTACCCCATACCATCACGCCGGGTGATTCGCCAGTATGTCGCCAAACACGGATGCGACCATCATGATACTGTAAACAGAACCTGGATTCATCCAAAAAATAACGTTTTGCCATTCCTGCACCCAGTTCGTCTTTGAGTACACCATCGCACGCGCTCCTGTCTGTGATGCAGCGTCAAGGATAACCGCAGCCATGGTCTCCGAGCTGATAGTCCATGCTACTGCAAACGTCGTCGAACTGTTCGTGCAAATGGCGGTTGTCTTGCAAACGTCCCCATCTGTTGACTCAGGGATCGAGACGTGGCTGCACGATCCGTTACAGCCATGCGGATAAGATGCCTGTCATCTCGACTGCTAGTGATACGAGGCCGTTTGGATCCAGCACGGCGTTCCGTATTACCCCTCCTGAACCCACCGATTCAATATGCTGCTAACAGTCATTGGATCTCGACCAACGCGAGCAGCAATGTCGCGATACGATAAACCGCAATCGCGATAGGCTACAATCCAACCTTTACCAAAGTCGGAAACGTGATAGTACGCATTTCTCCTCCTTACACGAGGCATCACAACAATGTTTCACCAGGCAACGCCGGTCAACTGTTGTTTGTGTATGAGAAATCGGTTGGAAACTTTCCTCATGTCAGCACATTGTAGATGTCGCCACTTGCGCCAACTTGTGTGAATGCTCTGAAAAGCAAATCATTTGCATATCACAGCATCTTCTTCCTGTCGGTTACATTTCGCGTCTGTAGCACGTCATCTTCGTGGTGTAGCAATTTTAATGGCCAGTAGTGTAATTAAGGTATTCGAACCATGTTTGGCTTACGTACAGACAAATAAAGTTTTGTTTGTGAGTATTCCACATTGTGTTGACTGAAGCATAATGACAACGGTAGTTTATTGGACTTGCAGGTTCAAACGAAGTTCCAAACACAGTATAGGAAGCACCCATCATCGTGGACGTCGATACACCAGTGATACAGGAGTTTTATGCAAACAGGAAGCATTGATGTGAAGCACCATATTGGACGGCCGTTTGAGGATGGATACGGTTAGTGTTCCAAGTGTTTCAACGTTCACTGCCTGTATCTGTTTGGGGGACGTTGCATGAGCTGCAAATCCCTAGGACGACCGTGCACTGGATCCTTCGGAAACGTTTCCAAACTGAATTGCAACTGTTGTAAGCAGGGGCGGTGGCAAGGGGCGGAGGGGAGTATCATATTACACTGAATAAAATTACTTCAGAAATCAGCGAATATATTACTCCAACAGATTCAATCTTTTTTTTATAATTATGCAGCAATATAGGTTGCAATGTATTCCAAACACATTTTAACAAAAGAATAAGAGCGGCAAATATCTTACTACCTAAACCAATAAATATCATTTAACTTAAAATAGGCGTCTTATTATTTATTAATACACATTTTTTACTCTGAACTCCAAAACAGTTACCAAAAATTCAGCAACACCAAATTTTACCAATTTGTTGGTGGAGGACCCCAACTCTCTTTTTGTTAAGCCTTATTCCATACCCCGAAACACACCCCCCCTCCCCCCGCCCAAACCAGACAAGCCAAAACTAACGTAGTTCGCTGGAAATTTTCTAAACATCTTTGCATTATCTGATCAAGAAACATTTCACGTGTGTGATAATGTAACCAAACAATGTTCGTACCTGGGGAACAATCAATACTGTGACGAAGGATACAAGTGGCGGCCCGGAAGTGAATTATGTGTATGTGTTTGACGGTTGATGGCACTGTGGGACCATTTTTTCCCTCTGAAAAATAAAACTGTGAATTCTAACTATTACCTTGACGTGCTGGAACTGTTTGCGTTACCACAACTGGCTGACAGCCGAGACAATTTTTTTTTTTTCCAGCAAGATGGTGCACCGCCATATATGGCTCAGACTATGCGAGATGTTCGACACCGTATGTTTCCAAATCGCTGTATCGGCAAGGGTGGTCCAATTCCCTAGCCTCTTCGATCGCCTGACATTGAAAAGATGGACGTCTTTCTACGGCAGTATGTCGAGGCCACAGTCTACCAAACGCCTATAAACTACATCAATGGTTTGAAGAACAGTTGCTGCCTTTACCACAGTTGAAGTGGATAAGTTGTGCCAGGTGTGCATATAACTAGAATGTGGACTGGATGTTACGCGTGCCATCAAAGGTGCACATGTTGAATGAAACTGATTGAAAGGCATAAAAAATGTGAGATGGCCTGTCACATACGTCAAACATTAAATAGCATCCAAACTAATTAAGATATTTACACAATGTTTGGCTTATGTGAACGCTACCTAACGTAATTTTTATGCCATTCAGTCAGGCATTAAACCTCCTCATGAACCATGGACCTTGCTCTTGGTGGGGAGGCTTCTGAGCCTCAGCGGTACAGATAGCCATACCGTAGGTGCAACGACAACGGAGGGGTATTTGTTGAGAAGCCAGACAAACATGTGGTTCCTGAAGAGGGGCAGCAGCTTTTTCAGTAGTTGCAGGGGCAAGTCTGGATGATTGACCGATATGGATTCGTAACATCAACAAAAATGGTTTAAATGGCTCTAAGCACTATGGGACTTAACATCTGAGGTCATCAGTCCCCGAGACTTAGAACTACTTAAACCTAACTAACGTAAGGACATCACACACATCTATGCCCGAGGCAGGATTCGAACCTGCGACCGTAGCAGCAGCGTGGTTCCGGACTGAAGTGCCTAGAACCGCTCGGTCACAGCGGCCGGCGTAACATCAACACAATGACCTTGCTGTGCTGGTACTGCGAACGGCTGGAAGCGAGGGAGAACTACAATCTGAACTTTTCCCGAGGGATGCAACTCTACTGTATGGTCAAATGATGACATCCTCTTGGGTGAAATATTCCGGAGGCAAAATAGTCCCCCATTCAGATCTCCTGGTTGGGACTACTCAGGAGGATGTTGTAGTCAGGAGAAACAAAACTGGCATTCTGCGGATCAGAACGTAGAATGTCAGATCCCTTAATCGGGCAGGTGGATTAGAAAATTTAAAAAGGGAAATGGATAGGTTAAAAACACATATAGTGGGAACTAGTGAAGTTCGTTGGCAGAAGGAACATGATTTCTTGTCACGTGAATACGGGGTTATAGATAGAAAATCAAATTGCAGTAGTAGATTTAATAATGAATAAGAAAATATGAACATGAGTAAGCTCCTATGAACAGCATAGTGAATGCATTACCGTAGCCATGGTATACACGAAACCCAAACCTAAACATAGTATTACAAGTTTATATGCCAACTAGCTCCGCAGGTGATGAAGAGATTGAAGAAATGTATGATATAAAAGAAACTATTCAGATAATTAAGGGAGACGAAAATTTAATGGTGATGAGGGACTGGAATTCGATATTAGGAAAAGGAAGAGAAGAAAAAACAGTAGGTGAATATGGACTGGGGAAAAGGAATAAAAGGGGAAGCCGCCTGCTCGAAATTTGTGCACAATGCATAATTTGATCATCGCTAATACTTGGTTTAAGAATCATGAAAGAAGATTCTATACGTGGAAGAGATCTGGAGACACGGGAAGTTTTCAGATTGGTTATATAACGGTAAGAGAGAGATTCCAAAACCAGATTTTAAATTGTAGCACATTTCCAGGGATAGATGTGGACTTGTAGCGCAATTTATTGATTCTGAACCGTAGAACAAAACTGAAGAAATCGCAAAAACGTAGGAAATTTAGGATATACGACTGGGTAAATTGAAAGAACCAGAAGTTGTTGAGAGTTTCAGAGGGAGCATTAGGGAACTACTGACAAGAACAGGGAAAAGGAAAATAGTAGAAGAAGAATGGATAGCTTTGAGAGATGAAATACTGAAGGCAGCAGAGGACCAATTAGGTAAAAAGACGACATCTAGCAGAAATCCATGAGTAACACAAGAGATCTTGAGTTTAACTGACGAGAGGTGAAAATATAAAAAAATGTGGTAAGTGAAGCTGGCGAAAAGCAATACAAACGACCAAAAAATGAGACTGATCAAGTACAAAATGGCTAAGTGGAAATGGCTCGAGGCCAAATGTAAGGACTTAGAAGCATTTATCACTAGGGAAGGGAGAGATACAGCCTGCAGGAAAATTGAAGCGTCCTTCGGAGAAAAGAGAATGAGCTGTGAATATCAAGAGCTAGGATGGAAAACCAGTCTTAAGAAAAGAAGGGAAACGTGGAAGGAGTAATAGAGGATCTGTACATGGGAGATGTACTTGTGGGTAATATTACAGAAATGGAAGACGAGGTAGACGGAGATGAGATGGGAGATACGATACTACGAGAATTTGATAAAGCACTGAAAGACCTAAGTTGAAACAAGGCTCTGGGAGCAAAAAACATTCCGTTAGAACTACTGATGGCCTTGGGAAAGCCAGCCATGACAAAGCTCTTCCATCTGGTGAGCAAGATGTGTGAGACAGGCGAAGTATCCTCAGACTTCAAGAAGAATATAATAATTCCTATTCCAAAGAAAGCAGGTGCCGACAGGTGTGAATATTATCGAACTATCAGTTTAATAAGTCATAGTTGCAAAATACTAACACGAATTCATTACAGAAGAATGGAAAAACTGGGAGAAGTCGATCTCGGGAAATACGAGTTTAAACCTACGTTTATAGCATTTGTAAACTTAGAGAAAGCTTGACTGGAACCCTCTCTTGTCAATTTTGAAGGTGTCAAGGGTAAAATACAAGGAGCGAAAGGCTATTTAGAACTTGTGTAGAAGCCAGACGGCTCTTATAAGAGTCGAAGAGCATGAAAGGGATGCAGTAGTTGAGAAGGGAGTGAGATAGGGTTGTAGTCTGTCCCCTATGTTATTCAGTCTGTACACTGAGAAAGCAATAAGGAAACAAAAGAAAAACTTGGAGTAGGAATTAAAGTTCAGGGAGAAGAAATAAAACCTTCGAGATTTGTAATTCTGTATTGCAAGAGCAGTTGAATGGAACGGACAGTGTGTTGAAATGAGGATACAAGATGAACATCAACTAAAACAAAACAAGAATAATGGGATGTAGTCAAATAAAGTCAAGTGATGCTGAGGCACGTAGCATAGAAAACGGGACACTTAAAGTAGTAGATGAGTTTTGCTATTTGTACAGAAAAAAAAGATATGGTGGCCGAAGTAGAGAGGATATAAAATACAGACGAGGAATGGTAAGAAAAGCATTTCCGAAAAAGAAAAATTTGTTAACATTGAGTACCGGTTTACGTGTCAGGAAGTCGTTTCTAAAAGTATTTGTATGGGGTGTAGCCATGTATAGAAGTGAAACATAGACGATAAGCAGTTTAGACAAGAAGAGAACAGAAGCTTTTGAAATGTGATGCTACAGAATAATGGTGAAGATTAGATGGCAGATCGCTTAACTAATGAGAAAGTACTGAACAGAATTGGGTAGAAAAATTTGTGACACAATCTGACTACAAGAAGAGATCGGTTAGTAGAACACATTCTGAGACATCAAGGTATCGCTAATGTAGTATTGGAGGGCAGTGTAGGAGGTAAAAATCGTAGAGGGAGACCAGGAGATCAATACGGTAAGCAGTTTCAGAGGGATGTAGGCTGCAGTAGCTACTCGGGGATGAAGAGGATTACATGGAGTAGCTTGGAGAGCTGCATCAAAGCAGTCTTCGGACTGAAGACTACAACAACAAGGCATTAAAGTTGTAGCGCACTTTTTGAGACTCTCTGTACAGATTAAAGAAATGTTAATGAATGTAAGTATGTTTGCACCTCACTATCCCTTACGTGATGCCTGAGTGAACATTTTCTTTCTCCAGTACGATGTGAGGCTTGGGAGTGAGTACCATGGGTCACAGAGCCAGAAATGTCACATGCCACGTCACGTTTCTCGTGTCAGAAAACGGGCCTGTTTATAGTATAGCACGTATCCTCAGGGATAGTGCGACGACGTCTTGGACACCAGGGACTTGTGAACAAGACGACAGTTGTTACTCCTTCCCATAACGCGGCAGCAGAGATCGATGCTAACTGTGGTGTGGCCCACTGTAACACTGGACACAGGGGCAGCATCACTTCTTTGCATATGAGGTCCCTTTCCACATACACCACCACTATGGGAGTGAACGTTGTCAGATTGCGTTTGTCACCGTCACACCAGCCCTATACCTTGCGTGATGGCACTGGGTGCCATTGGGTACATAACACAATCATCTCGTCGTAACTCAGGGCCACCTATTTAAAAAAATTGGATTTATTTATTATATATATAAAATGGAAGTGTTACTTGTAGGAAAAAATGGTTCAAATGGCTCTGAGCACTATGGGATTTATCTAAGGTCATCAGTCCCCTAGAACTTAGAAGTACTTAAACCTAACTAATCTAAGGACATCACACACATCCATGCCCGAGGCAGAATTTGAACCTGCGACCGTAGCGGTCACGCGGTTCCAGACTGAAGTGCCTACAACCGGTCGGCCACTTACTCGTAGGATTTGTTTATTTATTTATTATATTTAAAAAAAATGGAATTGTTACTTGTAGCAACGACCTCGCAATAGCAGAGCAAAAGCTAAACTGCTGAACTCGGTTTTCAAATGTTCCTTTACAAAGGAGTTAATGGATGATATCGATATCAGTGACTGCGGCATTGAGAAATAGCTGAAATCATTACACCTCCACAGGGGCCCACAGTCTGACAGAATTTTACATCTACATCTATATCCATACTCCGCAAGCCACCTGACGGTGTGTGGCGGAGGGTACCTTGAGTACCTCTATCGGTTCTCCCTTCTATTCCAGTCTCCTATTGTTCGTGGAAAGAAGGATTGTCGGTATGCTTCTGTGTGGGCTCTAATCTCTCTGATTTTATCCTCATGGTCTCTTCGCGAGATATACGTAGGAGGGAGCAAAATACTGCTTGACTCTTCGGTGAAGGTATGTTCTCGAAACTTTAACAAAAGCTCGTATGGAGCTACTGAGCGTCTCCTGCAGAGTCTTCCACTGGAGTTTATCTATCATCTCCGTAATGCTTTCACGATTACTAAATGATCCTGTAACGAAGCGCGCTGCTCTCCGTTGGATCTTCTCTGTCTTCTATCAACCCTATCTGGTACGGATCCCACACTGCTGAGCAGTATTCAAGCAGTGGGCGAACAAGCGTACTGTAACCTACTTCCTGTCAGATTCTTTATTGAATTTCCAGCTGTGTTACCATTTTTCTTAAAAATTCTATATCGAATCGATTTATAGCGACATTACCAATTGCCTTGCCGCAGTGGTAACACCGGTTCCCATCAGATCACCTAAGTTAAGCGCTGTCGGGCTGGGCTAGCACTTGGATGGGTGACCAACTGGTCTGCCGAGAGCTGTTGGTAAGCGGGATGCACTCAGCCCTTGTGAGGCAAGCTGAGGAGCTACTTGATTGAGCTCCATATCCGCATCCAGTGACGCTTGTGGGCTGAGGATGACACGGCGGCCGGTCGGTACCGTTGCGCCTTCATGGCCTGTTCGGGTGGGGTTTAGTTCAGTTTTTATAGCGACAGTGGTGATGGGCTTCTAAGGTGGGTGGTGGAACGGGTACTTCGTCTGGATGCCGGTAGCCCACTAACACGGCGAGATAGTGGTGAAGAGGTGTGTAGTGACGGTGTCCAAAAAGGCCAACTTTCGCAGTACTTATGATGTACCCAACCGGTGAGGAAGGCGCTGTGGTCAGCACTTGGCTCATGGTCAAAGGCCGGTGGTGTAGTGCAGGCGAGGCAGTGATGCCAACGGCAAGGTAAGGCCGCCAACAGCAAGACGGCGCCCCACAGCGGCAGCCTCGCTGCCTACTGGGCGGGGCGCGAGTTCAATCTGTGTGCTCACAGGGGAACCTCCCCATCGCACCCCCCTCAGATTTAGTTATAAGTTGGCACAGTGGATAGGCCTTGAAAAATTGAACACAGATCAATCGAGAAAACAAGAAGAAGTTGTGTGGAACTACGAAAAAAGTAAGCAAAATATACAAACTGAGTAGTCCATGTGCAAGATAGGCAACATCGAGGACAGTATGAGCTTAGGAGCGCCGTGGTCCCGTGGTTAGCGTGAGCCGCTGTGGAACTAGGGGTCCTTGGTTCAAGTCTTCGCTCGAGTGAAAATTTTATTTTCGCAAAGTTATGATCTGTCCGTTCGTTCACCGAGTTCACAAACTGAGTAGTCCATATGCAAGATAGGCAACATCAATGACAGTATGAGATTAGGATCTCCGTGGTCCCGTGGTTAGCGTGAGCCGCTGTGGAACTAGGGGTCCTTGGTTCAAGTCTTCGATCGGGTGAAAATTTTATGTTCGCAAAGTTATGATCTGTCCGTTCGTTCGCTGACGTCTCTGTTCACTGTAATAAGTTTAGCACCTGTGTTTTGCGACCGCACCGCAAAACCGTGCGATTGTTATTGAAGTCGCGAGCTATATTTGCTGGATTCATATTGCCCACGGGATACATCTCATGTATTTAATGCACTCTCGTCCAAAGTAGTGAACAGTCAACTGCCAGCCAGGGAGCCTCGTTAGCAGGAATATTCTCTCTTCCGTGCGCTGTAGTCGACTGACGTAGTGTGTTTCGATGTTTGTTTAGGTGTGGCGTCCCCATACTACGGCGCAGTTGCCTCGCATCGGACGGACGGACAGATGATAATTGTCTGAAAATAAAAAAAATAAACTTTTCAGTCAATGGACGACTTGAACCAAGAACCTCTCCTTCCGCAGCCCCTCACGCTAACCACGGGACCACGGCGTTCTAAAGCTCAGATCGTCCTTGATGTTGCCTATGTTGCGCATTGACTACTCAGTTTGTATATTTTGCTTATTTTTTCATAGTTCCACACAACTTCTTCCTGTTTTCTCAACTGATCTGAATTCAGTTTTTCAAGGCCTATCCACTGTGCCAACTTACAACTAAATCTGAGGGGGGTGTGATGGGGAGGTTCCCTTGTCAGTATAGAGGAGTCAGTTCACAACAGCAGTAGCCCACACGAGCAGAGGCTGGTGGGAAGGAGTTTGCCTACCCAAGCGATGGCGGATGAGCGGCCACACCGCCCCAGGCTCGAACTGCAGGCCACTAACAAGGAACTCCTTGAGTGCGAGGTGGCAGAAGGCCAATGATGTTTACGGCATTCGAAGCTTCACATGTGGTCTACCATATTGGCTGCTAATGGCAACACGGGGCGTCACTGGTGTTATGCAATGGTGAGCAAAGCATGAGGGCAAGGAGCGTAGTTGAACTGCTTAATCGACGAGTAACCAAGCAATTTTGCAGATTGAGAAAGATGTGGCAGACGAAATATTAACGTTTCTGCAAGATGAGTCAGTGGGATTTGTGTTGTATACGCTTGATTGTGCGGACAACATACATGAGGAGTACAGTGATAACGATAAGTTCTTAAGAAGTACAAGTGATACTAAAACAAGTGTCGAGCCATGTAGTTAGTCATCCTTATCGGATTGGGAGCCGCAAATCCCGCCATCAGTGAAACACTGTAAAGGACAATCGTTGTCCAAGGAGCGAGTACTAAACATAATTACGTACATAGATCAGCCGCAGCATAGTAAAAAAAATATGAACAGATTTCGAATTAAGTCCACAGTAAAGTGACCGTGTAGTGCATAAGAAAACATACGGATATTCAAGGGAGGACGAGGCACACTTATTACAAAAACTGGCGCCTGAGCGTTCAGGGCTGCTCGATACAATTTACAGGATGTGCATAATAGTGGCCTACTACGTTATGCACATCAAATTGTGCATGGCATATATTGCAGTGATTTCAATGAAGCAGTGGATGGTTGCATAATTTCGAACAGTGCTACAGAACTGTAAGACGCAGGGCAACGAAAATTCAAACAAAGCGTCAACCTGATGCACAGCAAACTGCAGAATCGACCCCAATTTGTAGATGAGATAAACTTATCCCATACTTCAGGAAGGAATTTGTTTGCAACTCCGACCACTCCGGATATGAAGAGGAAATGCATAAGAAAGGAACCCTGTAAATTAGAGGTACCAAGAGAATTGTATCAAGATCAATTAATATCAATCAATGCCTTAACGCATTCGTATACAAATACGCCGACTGTTAATCTGGAGGGCCAGTAGCTGGTCAAAATAACTTTCTTTTGCTTGATGCCTGGTCTATGTATAAAAATCATACTCCTTCGGAGCAACTGTCCCTCCTGGAAAGTGAGTGGCATCGTACTTCATACCACCTGGAACCACCGGACAAATTCAACCTCTGGATGTTTTTCTGTGCCTATAAAATATATTATCGCACGATCACCAGCTACGCTTTAAAGGATAGCCAGTTTCACGATAAACTAAACGAGAGACTGTTTCGCATTTGGTTGCATGCCATCGCAGTCCATCAGTTCTCAAAATGTTCGCCTTCGATCTGGACGGTGCGATTCTTTGCGATCACTGCGGCGCGTCATTTTTCATTTGGTGTTCATGGTGCAAGTTAATCGTATGTTTTGAACATTTTTTGAATGTCTATTTTGTGAAGTGTAATACATACATCTCACAGAAAGTTGTCCTCTGCATCTCCCAAACACTCATTTTCCGGCGCCCTCCCGATGCATATGGTGAGTCATTAGCACCTAATATTTTTCCTGTGATAACTGTTAACACAACACTTTCAAATGACCCTTACTAAAGATTGAACTTGCGACCTCACACTCATGGGGTTCGTAGCAATGGACCTTCCATTTGAAGGACGCTAAGTCCACAGCATTGGTCTCAACAAAGACAGCAGTGTCGCAGTTAGCAGCAGCTAAGACCGGAGGAGAAGACTTGTAGTACCATGGAGAATCTTGGACCTTTAGACTCATGGACCAAGACCGTCCTAGGTCCCACCTCGGTGTTGTTCGCCATCAGATTATACCTCTGACTGCAAGTGAGAAATATTTGCATGGAACTGACCCGTTCCCATTTTGCTAAAGCACCATTTTCCACCACATACGTCACAACGGAACCATGACGTGAGCACGAAGTAATGAGGCTACCCACGCCGTCGTCGTTCTGCGGGGTCAATGCTATTGCGCCGCTGGCCCCTCTGCTTGGTGACAACATGACGCAAACACCTTGCTACCTCCGTGACAATAATCGCTGCAAAAGAAATTTACAGCTGAAATTGGAATTTCTCCATAGGGAGGACGAAGCATGTTATTTTGAACGGAAGGTTATTGACAAGTGTAGAATTAAATTCAGGTGTACCCTAGTGACATTTGTTGGGACCCTTGCTGTTCATGTTGAATATTAATGACCTTTCAGGCAATACTAACAGAAACCTCAGACTTCTGACAGATGATACTGTTGTGGATTGGCAATAGGGCCAATAGGAAGCCGAAAGGCACGCGTTTTAGCTCACGCAGGCTGGCGTGAGGTCTGGAACAGGACAAGGAAGTTAGACCAGAAAAAAAGGATGTAGCTGGTGGAATACTTAACTTTAATCCATTAATGTTGAACGTAGCTCTTGTCTGTACATTATTTACAATATCAATAGTAACTGATAATGGCGCCTTGCTAGGCCGTAGCAAATGACGTAGCTGAAGGCTATGCTAACTATCGTCTCGGCAAATGAGAGCGTAATTTGTCAGTGAACCATCGCTAGCAAAGTCGGCTGTTCAACTGGGGCGAGTGCTAGGAAGTCTCTCTAGACCTGCCGTGTGGCGGCGCTCGGTCTGCAATCACTGATAGTGGTGACACGCTGGTCCGACGTATACTAATGGACCGCGGCCGATTTAAAGGCTACCACCTAGCAAGTGTAGTGTCTGGCGGTGACACCACAGATACAATAATCTATAAAAAATTTCTAGTTAAAATATTGCACAAATATTGTCATACTTTTATAAAATTTCAGTGAGATGTACAGATTGGCAACTGGGAATCAGTCAACTAATACAAACAGCTGGATGTAATAATTTATGGGGATATGAAATGTAATGATCACACAGGCAATTGCAGGTAAAATAGGTGTCAGATTTCGAATCACTGGTAGGATCTGGGAAAATGCAGTGCCTCTGCAAAGGAATTGTCTTACAAAAAACGTGTGTGACCCATCGTGGAATACAGCTCAAGTGTGTGGGATCCAATTCAGACAGGACTAAAAGAGATGTTGAACTTATACATCGGAGAGCAGCGCAAATGGTCACGAGTTTGACAAATGGGAGAATGACATAGAAATGTTAGAAAACCTAAGGCTGTAGTCGCTTAAAGATAAACATCAATTATCGCTCGAAGACCTACAATTTACATAGTTTCAAGAGCCAGTATTATGCCAAGAATCTACGAATATACTACAGCATCCTGTGTAAGAAACAACAAAGACAAGTTTAACTACAGAACACAGATATATTTAAACAGCCACTCTTCCCGCACGTCATACTCGAATAGTACACGAAGAAAACCTAATATTATTTCAATGGGAACTACCCTATTCAATCTAATTCACAGCAGTTTGCATGGTATGACTTTAGAGGTAGATGTTTCCTTGTTCGTGCCAGCATAATCATGTGACAGAGTGTCATGTACGCTTCCACATCTGCTCCATCGGGGTTCAGGACTACCGTTTTCTGCTTTTCATTTCTGGCCCATTCTTGTCAAAATCAAGACGATGCTCAGTGTCTTATGATTTATCAACACCATGTTAACCACTAAAAATATATAAAATAAAGACAGAGGAAATAGAGTCCCGTTGTGGTTATTCTACAGTCTCACCAAAGAGGGCTGTGTTTATTTCCTTGTATTAACGCCTATGAGCTACTACATAATTTTCATCCGTGCTTTGATCACACTAACACTTACTACACACAGATTTCTCTAGACTGCAATTTATTTATACACCATGTACAACTTTAAGCGTTAAAAACCATTCAACGGCCAAGATCGCAGACAATATTTCGCTATATAAGAGAATCGGTTTCCATAGACTATGGTGTCATCTTCAGGTCTTAAAATCCATTTTTGTAAAACATGTTCATTTTTAGCTAACCTCACGCACAAGATATCAAGTGGATCAAAACAGCACATCACAAAAGGTTTGTCATCGCTAAAATATTTAAAAAGATAAAGCATCTTGTACAACAGGCGGTGTCCCTATACATATCGCTCACAGTTGTTTGTTGCATCATAGAAACACGGTACACAATAAAACAACTGTTTTGGTTCAAATGGCTCTGAGCACTACGGGACTTAAACTTCTAAGGTCATCATCCCCTAGAACTTAGAAATAATTAAACCTAAGTGACCTAAGGACATCACACACATCCATGCCCGAGGCAGGATTCGAACCAGCGACCGTAGCGGTCGCACGGTTCCAGACTGTGGCTCCTAGAACCGCTCGGTCACCCCGGCCGGCAAACAACTGTTTTCATATGCTGGACATATTCAAAACAGTGCACTGTCTAGAATGTGTCCAGCATATGTAAACCGCTGTATTATTGTGTACCGTGTTTGTATGACGCAACAAGCAACTGTGCGCATTATGTATATTGGACACAGCCTGTTGCACAAGATACTTTATCTTTTTAAGTATTTTAGCGATGACAAACCTTTTATGATGTGATTTTATCTAATCGACGTCTTGTGCGTGAGGTCCGACTAAAATTAACAAGTTTCACAACAAAAAGATTTTAAGGCCTGAAGATGACAGCATTGTCTTTTGAAACCGGCTGTCTTAAATAAAGAAATATTTTATGCGATCTTGGTTGCTGAATGGTTTTTAACACTTAAACAGAGTGCCCATCAGTTGTCTCAAAATGAAAAAAATTCAAACAACTTTGAGTGTTTTGCAATTATCATCAGAGTCTTTTTAAAACCGACAGAAAAACACAGATGAAATGCAGACTGCTGTTATTGTTTCACAAGTCCTATTACAGACTCCTAGTGGTTGCAGTGGGGGCTTAATAGATAAAGCTTTGGTAAGGAACCCCCGCTTCACCTTAGATGTGCACTGAGAAGATAGCGCCACCATCAGTTGCTGTTGTAATTTTACCGTTTTCGACCGACCTCACAACAACGGCTCCAGGAATCAGGTACGTCCGCACCTTTTTGGCACCACTGTGTCATACTGTGAACCGAGAGGTATGAAAGTGACCAGATCTTCAAATTTATTTTACAGCCAAACGGTACATTTGCAGGCCTGAACTCCTTACCAAAAGTTTATCGACTATGTCCCCTCTACAACCCGATAGAAATCAGTAATAGGAATTGTGAAACATGTTATAAAATTTCCTTAATTTTTAATGTGAGTAGATTAGTAGTATTCATAATTTGTTGTTTGGTTACTTTACAGAAGTTGTCTGCAGAGCCTGCTTCTGCATGATAATCTATAATTTGTCTCGTCTCACATCAATGAAGGCTTTCCTTAGTGATAGGATTTAAGGAATACCATTGGTGAACAAATGAATAAACGCACATCACCAGTTACTCATTTAGTTTGATCAGGCAATATGTCGAGGTCTCCGCGGATCAAAGCTATCCACACCTGAAAGCCACTGATTCAGTTCCGTATGCCTTGGGTCCACATCGACAAAAATTAAAATGTGTAGAACTCTGGAAGCCATTCTTTACGCTGGAGATATTCGAGAACGTTAGCCTCGATTTACTTTTGTTTTCTTAACTCTGTATATTTTCTTCTACATTTCTTTTAGTATTAAAAAAACTATGACATCAATTTGGCATCCTCACTGCTATGTGGCGAATCGAGGAACATACTGCAGCATCTCACGTCTCTCTGTCGGAGGGACTGCAAAGGCAAGATAGAGTAATTAGAGTGAGCACAGACTTCTGACGCTGTGTAAATTGACAAGTTGCTCAAAAATGACGTTTTAGGAATGCTCTCTGAATTTTGTTTCAAATGTTTCACGATCTGTCGGAAAAAATATTTGTCGCTTTTGAAACTGAGATCCTCATTAAAACATGCCGTTTATACACTATCTTCATACTAGCAAGGATATGATTTATAAGGATCTAAACGCTACGCTTTCATTGAAATTGTTCTAGATTTCTGTTTACCTCAAATTACCGTATTTGACAGCAATTTTTCCAGTCCTTCTGTTGTTTCGCTGAGATTACCTGTACTTTTACAGCTATTTAGATTGTATGCGCAAAGTTGCGACTTATTCAGTGTTAACAGTGCTGGCAAAGACGCTTCTTCTTTCAGTTTCCTATTAATTCGTTATTTCTTTTGGTCTTGCAATTGCGTTGGGATGCTCCTGGTCGCTCTTCAAATATATTCGTTTCTTTGTATTTTCGTTCTATCGACACAATATATGCTGCTAATATCACAATAGAATTTGGAGTTCTCAATAAGGCAAACAAAAATCTGCACTCGTTTAAATAGAAAGGATAATACAAGAGAATGCCAGAATCAGGAGTACTGACAGAAACAGTATCTGTAACGTGCCGTATTAAATTTCACACGCGGATTAGACCACGGATTTCTCACAATGAGTTAGCGAGGGCCAGAGAGATTTCAGAAACAGTGACTTTAACCATGTTAACGCCGATTCAGGACACATTACCAGCTTTTCAGTGCGCCGGAATATTGATACTCTACTTGTGTCACTATTTTTATCGAAGAAAAACATTTTGAGGCCAGGTAGGCCTATACGACTGAGCTGTACTTGTTCCGCAGACACCGCATTAATGTAATGCTCAACGTGAGAGTGAAACCAACTGACTACGTTTTTCAGTATTTGACAGCGAATATTCAAACGTTAATATCTAATCGAGTAGCCTGAATAAATATTTAATAATGTGTCACCACGTACTTACCGTGCGACTGTCTCGAAATTTCTGAGGGCACTGTCGTTGTTTATGGGCGCAGCGTCAGCTGTCACATTTGCTGTCCGCAAATACAACTAACAAACACACACTACCAGTTGTCGTCACTTAGGTTTATATACCGCTATCTGATTTTACGCAGTTCTATTTTACGAACTTCAGCACTGCACGGCTGCCAACTACTCGCTATTCACAAATGTAACACTGTTACCAACTGAGAACGTGATCGACATTTCTTGTTGAGGGCGAATGATGAGAAGATAAATAAATATCACGTCACTGTTTGTAATGACCCTATTAGTTGAGTTATTAATAATTTAATTAGTAGAGAAATATTCCACAGCCTGTAGTCTGCAGCTTGGCACGTTCAACAGTTGAATCAAACCTTGACTTCCTAATACGAAATCATCTGCAGTGAGAGTTGATTGTGGAAATAATTCAGCGCTACGACGTTACGAAAGAAGAGAATAGCTGAACTTCGCGTAGTTATTTATATGTTGTGTAGTCATGCTAAAACGCAAACGAGTATGTTTCCTTCGTTAGCTCCGTTGGTCTTAACAGGCTACGCCCTACTGTCACTCTTACAACGACGCAGTCTCCGCTCATCACAGACGTTGTTCGTCTTTTTTCTGCATCACTCCCCGTCGTATCAGCTGCAAGCGTCAAGTAGCTTCTGTAAGCCGATACGAGATGGCAGCAGCTGGCACAACACCGCAGCACAAGGAAAAACCGCACTCGTCGCTCACGTGCTAGGGCTTCTTCTAATGTCAATTTTGCGTGTGTGTGGCGTCGTCACACTATGGATACATGAGGCACCGATCAACTTAAAAAAAAAAAAAAACCTGACATCATTCCATTCTACTCTCGCCAAGTTTTGAAGAAATAAACTGCAAAGGAATGCCATGCACGATAGTGAGACAGAAGACACCGCTGTTCTGTCAGAGACGGCAAAGGACGTGGAAAATCAATTGGACAGCATGGACGCTCTTTTGAAAAGAGAGTATACGATAAATATCATCAAAAGAGATACAATGATAATGCGATCTAGTCGAATTAAATCACGCGATGCTGAGGAGTGAGTGAATAAGATCGGGAAATGAAAGGCTAAAAGAAGTCAACAAAATGGTTCAAATGGCTCTGAGCACTATGGGACTTAACATCTGAGGTCATCAGTCCCCTAGACTTATAACTACTTAAACCTAACTAATCTAAGGACATCACACACGTCCATGCCCGAGGCAGGATTCGAACCTACGATCGTAGCAGCCGCGTGGTTCCGGACTGAAGTCAACAAGTTTTGGTATTCGGGGAGCTAGATAACTGGCGGATGGCCGAAGTAATGAGGATTAAAATGCTACAGAAGAACGCATACGATAAGATGGGTAGACCGGGAAAGTAATAAAGAGATACTGAATTAAACTGGGAAGAAAAGAAATTTATTGAACGGGGAACTGTTGCTAGGACGTCTTCATTCCTCGATCGATCAGTTCATCTGGTGTTCAGCAGTCTCCTGTAACACCACATTGTAAAGCCGTCTAATCGTTCGATTTCTCTTCAGTCCATTTTCCACGTTTCGCACCGGTTGACCTCTAAACATAACTTTTCATTAATCTTTTTCTGGTCAAATTTCACAGTGTGTGGTGAAAGCAGCTGTTCTGCCTTGTGCATTCCTTGTGTGACAAAGCATGTCATAGTTCCCATGGCTGGAGAGAGCCTAAGCAGCATATATAGGGGTTGGAAAAAAATATGGAAACACCGGCAGAAACGCTTGTTTGGACATTCATGCGAATGCTAGCCAAACCTACAAGTTGTGCTGTTGTATCTGCACCTGCACATTGTCCACAATACATAGTGTCCGTGGTGGTCAGGCCAGTGTTCTGTTCGGTTTGTTTGTTTGGGGAAGGAGACCAGACAGCGTGGTCATCGGTCTCATCGGATTAGGGAAGGAAGTCGGGCAGTGCCCTTTCAGAGGAACCATCCCGGCATTTGCCTGGAGTGATTTAGGGAAATCACAGTGTTTTGTGTAATCGTGAGTACATTCTGTCGGTGCTCATGTGAATTTGAATGTGGGCATATTTTGTTGATGCTTGTATGGTGGTTGCTTCTGTAACCAGGGTAGCCGAAGTTTTTGCTGTTTCAAGAGGCACCACATCAAAATTTAACCCACTTACAGGGACAGTGGAGAAACATCATCCGCTAAATCACAACGGGAACGAAAGCTGTGTTGAGCGATCGTGTTGCGTATTATGCATGATAATGTGTTGTTTGTCTTGATTCCACGTGGTAATGTGTTGTTTGTCTTGTACGTATGGTGACCACAGCAGGTCAGTTGTGAGAAGTGCACGTGAGAAGATATCTTGCAGCATGACATATAGATTGGAGGTGACTCGGGGAATGGGCGGCAAACTGTCGTAATATTAATCGTAAATATTGACAACAGTACTTCGTTTTTGATGTAATAAGGTCAGGTGAAGTCTATCAGTCATCGACATAGTTGTGGCATTATTACGGTGCAGTAAACTTCTAGTTTCGCTAAATAAATGGCGGGTTCAGAGTCAGCCAAGAGTATGCGAAGACATAGGAAATAGTACGAGTAGTATTGATAGCATTGGTAGAGAAAGAAGCATAAAAGTATGCGTAAAAGAGAAACTGGGAAGCGATGACTTCTCTTTGTTTTTTTCGTTTGTCTGGTTGTTTACTTTGCACACAATTAGAATTGCACATCGTTCAGTGTTAGTCTATTGTGTATTTTACAACCTTACAGAATAAAAATTACATTTTATAAGTAATAAAAATTATTTGATCGCGTAGCTTCTGCGCCTTTATGTAACCAAAACAATTACTCTTGATGCAAGTACAGCTGACATGCACAAACATAAAAATATATATAATTATTGTTGTTATTTTGTACTCAATAGCCGGCCGGGGTGGCCGAGCGGCTCTAGCCGCTTCAGTCCGGAACCACGCGACCGCCACGGTCGCAGGTTCGAATCCTGCCCCGGGCATGGATGTGTGTGATGTCCTTAGGTTAGTTAGGTTTAAGTAGTTCAAAGTTTAGGGAACTAATGACCTCAGATGTTAAGTCCCATAGTGCTCAGAGCCATTTGAACCATTTTTCTTTTTTTTTTTTTTTTTTTTTTTTGGTACTCAATAGGACGTTTTTCATCAAGATCAAAGGCAAGAGCTTTTTTATTACTGATAATGCGAAAGTTGTTTATAGACAACAGACATGTTTTATATACGTTTGACGAAGTATTGAACCGATGTTTGATATATGTTTGTTTTGCGTTTTTTATCATTTTACCTTTTTGAGGGAATTGCGTTTTCTAGCGGTATATGATAAATCTGTATTGTTTGTTTTGACTGCAACGCCTCTCTGTTTCACCTTACAAATCAACAGTTTTCTAATAATATGTGAATTAAACACTGACAGTTCCAGTTTGTAACCTCCCCCCTCACTTACCGGCCTTTATGACAGTGAAAAATGAAACCGCGTGTACCTAATGGGAGTTTTGGAAAAGCAATCGTCACCGAAGTTAACCTGTCGATAAAGAGGGAGGAAAGGGTTACATCTAAATGAAAGGAAATGTGCTAATGAAACTGGTGGAAATTAATTTTGAAAAGGGGTAAAGTTAATAAAGAAGGTAAATGTGCAGCCGTTACGTTAACAATTAACTAGCGGTAATTAGGTATTTGAGATTTGGGGGAAATCACGGTCGCCAGTCCTAAGGACAATTACTATAGTAACTGAAAAAGAAAGGTTATTACACATATAATTAGCACTAGAAGCGTGGCAACTGAAGGTTGACACGTGTAGTGTGAAAACTGAAAGTTTGTCAGAAGTAATAAATTTCGCTACACCCTGACTTAATTTAGCAAAAGAAATAATAACCGGAAAATCGAAAGTTAATTTAGTGACTGAAGTTAATAGTGAGCTTTCTTTCTGAAGCACATCGAAATTCAGTAAAATACGGTTAGTCTTGGACTACCTCAACAATCATTTCAAAAACTACTTGAATCTACGCAATTTAGAAATAAGAGATTTAACTTTGAACTTGAATTAAATGATTCTGAACAATTAACAATAGTAAAATTTAGTACGTACCAAGCTGAGCTGCAGTCACAGGTAAGCTAAAATACGGTAACAAAGCTCGCACTCTTAATTCGTGCTTGTGTAATCTGAATATTGTAGCCAGCTATTAATGCCATAATTGAACTTTGAAATTAAAGCAGTGAAAACGAGTTAGCTATATTACTTTAATGCTGGCGTTTGAATTTCAACGACACTCGAGTTCATTTCGGAAAAGGAAGGGACCCTGCTTGGTAATGAAATTGGGACAATGAGCAACAAAGGTTGATGCTAAGTTGCTGTAATTTTGCGAGGCAAATGGAACAAGATTAAAAGCTGAGGTCTGCCATGCAGTTCTAAAACTTTACGTGCGTCCAGTCTTCCTTGTCGGTTGATTGAAGGTTTGAAGCCGTCGGTCGAGGAGGTGGCGACAGTCACTCATTGTCGGCCGTCGCTGTTGCAGAAGCTGGATGTTGGCGCGCCTTCTTCTCGACACTGTCACCAGACGAAACGGGCTCTTGATGTGCGCTAGTTAATGTTTCCCGTCCGCGACACCATGTCAGAAACTATCATCGCAAGTCGAGCGCAATTACATGCTGCCAAACCCCGAAAGCGCGGCAACTCGCGGGAGCGTCACACAACACACCTGCTCCACTCGCTACTCCCGCCACACTCCTTCTGTTCCGCCCGCGCTCCACGCGGCAGAGTTAACACTACCAAAGATCCTACAAACTTTGATTCTTTACACGACCTATCGATGTAATCGTTCGATAGCAGTTTTCCCTAGGCAAGACCCAGCGTAAAAATACAAATAATATTTACGAAACAAACCAATTATACATCGACATGAGTGCATAAATATATATATACAAACAGTAAAACAATTACAATATATAAAGAGACAGAAATGTCATATCTTGAGGTAACAAAACAAGGAAAAAAAATAATAGTACAATAGATGGAAATAGGAGGATATGCATTTCCGGCGTTACACGTGCCCCACATTGTCTGAGGATGTTCGTGTAACGTAAACAGACTCAGAAAATGTCCCAAAAAAAGAAACAGCGGAAATGCATATGCTCAAAACATCAACAAAATTTAGCATTCTTCTAATTAACCATGAACCAATTTTTAGACAATAATAATTGAGTGGAGACACTCCTAATCTTATTCCACTCTGTCATCTTGCACAAAATAAAACAGGTTGACAACATATTAAAATTCATAGAAAACATAGAAAATGGTTTAGCTATCCAAAATCATTAAAATTCGTAACACTATGAGAAATGGAATACTATTTGCAAAATTAATTAGATTGCATGGTCATAAAAACAGGTAGATCAAAATACGCAAATTAATTATTAATTACATAGAATACACATTTTATATAACCTTTTCATAATTATTATCTCGTCATGAGATTCCACTTAACGCTAAACAAGAAAATAATATTCAGTAGATCGAAAAAAACGTAAATATTGACAGTAGAATTCTTTCAGCTGTCCAGGAAGAAAAACAATTCCGCCTTCCGTACTCGCAAGTACAAAGAATGCCGACAGCGGCCCAAGAGCCAACAGCGGCACAAGAGCCGACAGCGGCTCGCCTCGCTAGTATTGTTGCGCCCGCGTGTGCGGCACGCTTGATCTCACTCGCCCTTGTGACGGCGTTTCCAGAACGTCCGTTTCACTGAATTCTTTCGGAAAAACTCACTCCCGAGTAATCTCAAGGAGTCCATAAACACTATCACAGTGGATAACTCAACACTGTCCATCATCACACGCATGTACTAGCCTGAAACTTAAAACAGCGTCTAAGTACATCGGCAATGACTAGTAAATCACATATTCATGAAATCTTACAGCTATTTACAAAACCATATTTACATACCTTAATCTACTGTGACTCAGCTGAAAACTTAAACTAGCAGCTTGGATTTTTCAGTTGATTAGATCATGATTAAATTGATTAAAATTAAATTGATTAATCAAAATTAATTACTTATTAATTACAACTTCTTTAATGACCTTGGTCAGTCAAAAGCATGGCAATCTAGCAAATCGTTAAATCTTACACTCTATTTTACATACTGTATAAATTACCCATTGTGTGGTATTAATCGATCCTAGGTTGGTACAATTTCAAGTCTACAATATTCCGTAAGCATTTGTGTGAGGCATACCAATGACTTTATATGGTCCATTATAAACAAACTTAAATTTAGAGTTTTCATGGTCTATCTCGCTCGATTTCTCATGAGCTTTTACAAGTACTAAGTCTCCGATTGCAAACTTAGCAAAACGCGCTTTAGCGTCATGACGACGTATGCGAGCATCGGCTTTTAGCTTCATTACTTCTCGCAAACGATCTTTTTTCACACAAATACTAATGTTAATCCGTGGAGGGAATTTGATTATCTCTTCCAATTCACTTTCTACACTTTTGTCAATGCCGAAATTCCTCATGTTATGGCAGTTCAAACTCATTCCTACGTCAGTGTCATCCGGCCAGTTAACAATGTGTATAGGCTGGTATTGCCTATGCACACCGTCTCCTGCCTCGTCAAAACTAACTACTATTGTTTTATCTTGGGACGTACATGTCAAAGTTTTGCTTTCGCAGTTAATCACTGCACGGTACTTTAATAGCCAATCTAACCCGATAATTACTTCCGTAGTTAAGTCTGGCACGACGACAAACTCTTGTTGAAATCGTGCCCCACATATCTCGAAGTTGACAAAAATCTGTTTCGTGACCGGTTTACTGGCCTTCCCAGTAGCACCGATAATTTTCACTCCTGTTACTGGCATAACTACGATGCCAGGTCTGTCTTTCAGTAACTCAAATATTTTCCCAGATACAGCACTCAATTCTGCACCGGTGTCAATCAACACGTTTAGTTGTAGGTCGTGCATATTAACAGACACTACTATCTGTCTACACTTGTCCTCGACTGTTTCTTTATTTTCCCACAGTAAATCCTCGTCTATATCCAGGTCATTCCAGAAAAAACCATCCGGCTTTGATCCTAAATCCGGTTTATCTGGCGGCTTTTTCAGTCTCTGTTCACATACAGTTTTAATTTCAACACGTTTGTCCTGAGGCTTAGTCTCTAGCTTCGCCTCCAATACCGAAACCTTTTCCTGTAACTCGTCAACTAGTGAGTGTTGCTTTGCTATCAATTCACTAATTGTCACCTTCGTTGATTCCACTTTGGTCAGATTGATCTCATCTGCCAATCTACCTGGAGGAATGTGCCCAGTAGTATCTGCAATTACTTCCTCTGGATCTGCGCAACCCACACTGCTATCGTCTGACAGTATAACGTCAGCTCTAACCTCATACACACTGTAATCTACGTGGTTTTCTACCAATCGTGTCCGGCTATCACTAAAATTTTCGTCATCTTTCTCCTTAATACTCTCGCAATGTTTAAACTGGAGGTTTGCGTCGGATGGGTCGGCTACTTCTATCACTATAACTTTCGGTAAAGTCTGCCGGTTAGGGCCAGAACTTTCCGTTACTACTTCAACATCTAACTCCTGCGGGACGAAACACGACGAATCTTGCTCGTGCTCCCCATTAACATCAACTATTTCTGGTAAAGTCTGCCGGTTAGGGCCAGAACTTTCCATCACTTCACAAATACTATCTTCCTGTGGGACGAGACGCGGCAAATTCTGCCCGCGCTCTCCATAAATGCTTCTCCCGTACAGGCCCCTATAATCTCTTAGTTCGTCGTATAAGCGACCGAACTGCCTTAACCAGACCTCATCCCTCTCTGCATCCCCTCGCTCAATGACGGACGTGTTATCCGACATCTGATCTTCTCTCAACAATTGCGAATCATTCTTAAACTCAATCTCCAGTTCCGCTGTGGGTATTACAGCTGGCACCTTATAATCGATTTCCGGAACACTACTTGAATTGTTCTCACAGACAGTGAACGTATTTTCTACTGCCGTGTATACAGTTGATCTACTAGTTGTGGGCGCACTCCTTTCTCCTAACACTGGCACACTCTCCCGCCGTTGATTATTCCACACGGAATTTTCATAACGACGACACCTGGGTTTTCTCCTGTTATTGGGCCGCCAAAATTTCTCCACGCCTGGTCGGCCCCTCACCGGCGCGGCTAATGGTTTCCCTGTCTCGTCCCAGCAGATACGCTCCCCGGATGCTGCTGAGGCGGCTGATCACATCCTCTGGCGTTATTACTATTCTGTGAAGCCCGTATCACGTTAGTATGATACTGGTTTCCGCCATTCCTGTTATTATTTGCATTGTACCGATAGTTATTACGGTCCGAACCATTATTGTTATTGCTGCCATGGTTGCGGTATGCATTATTCCCGTGGTTATCGTTGTTGTGGTTGCTGTGGTACCCGTTGTTGTTACCACGGCCTCTACCACTGTCGCGATTATTGCGCCAATAGTCCTCGTCCTCAACTCTTCCCAGGAAATCATTGATTGTCCTGTGATTGCTCCCTACGTAGCGTTTTGTATCATCTGGAAGCTTCTTGTAGAGTTCCCAGACTATTTCGGATTCCGAGCGGCGGTCACGCAAATATTCCAACTTGCGGTCCAGCCCTCACAAAACTCCTTCATCGAACCGCGCGAATTCGCATCGAAAGGCCTCGATACGACAAATTCGCGCCAGACACTTTGCTGTTTTTGCTCTGACCAGTATTCAGCCAGAAACAAATTTTTAAATTCGTCAAAAGTCAGGTCCGTAATGTTGAGGTTTAAGCCCCAACGCTTGGCATCACCAGCCAACACATCAATAATCGCATTAATTTTTCTCTCATTAGTCCATGATCTGGGTAAAACTCTTTCACAATTCTTAATGAAATCCGTCGCGTGTATACCGCCTTTTTTCAAGGGGTCGAACCGCTCCTCTTTCGTCAACAATTCCGAACTATGTGCATAGATTGGCACATAGCTCTGTTTTTCGTCAAGTTTCTTTTCTAATTCCGACACTCTCGTAATTACTTGGCAAGTGGTTGTCGCAAGCGTTTCTACTTCCCTTTTTTTCTCTTCGCAGGTATTAGCCTGCTTCGTCACTTTGGTATCTACTTCGGATACTAAAGCCTTTAAAGTTTCCACCTTCTTTTGATCCTCTTTTCTCACTAATTGAATTTGTTCCGTCACCTTATTCTCGATGATCGGAGCAACTGCGTCTCCTACACTTTTCTCGATTCTGCTAATTTCGGAATCAAAACGAGTATTTATGCTCGCAATTTCCGCCTGAACGCCTATCATTTCCTGTTTAAGATTACCGATTTCGGTATTAATCACGACAATATCGTCTTTGATTTTATCAACTTTTGTGTTAACAACTTCAACATTGTTGTTAACAACATTAATAGCTTTGTTCTGACTGTCTAGCTTTCGTTCAATTTTTTCAGACTGAGCTTCTTGCTTGGCCGATTGACTCTTGATTTCGTTAATCAAAACATTCAATAAATCAGTTAAATTCCCGGAAACTACAGGTTTTACTTCCGTAGCGGCTTCCTCTTTAATTGTCCCCCCGTATTCGTCATCAAGGGATTCGCATTTGATTTTCACTTCCGACTCCGAAACATTTTCTAAAGTGTGGAATTCCATTTCTGCTCTTTGTTGCGTTTCGGCGGTCGCGTCTTTCATGCTATCCGCCTGCCCCTGAACAATGGGTACCGCGGTGCGCGTTTCCCACTGTTCGACCGATTGTTCCGTATCCAAGTCAACCAAATTTTGGTAATTGTTGCCTTCACTCATTTTAATAATTTTCAATATAAATGCAAAATCTCAACTCTAATTAGGATTTCTCACACGAATATTCTCGCTGACGTATCGACCATTTCGTAACCAGTACTTTGTTACGAGATTTGCACAATGCAAAATTCGTGTCCAGAACAACCTCAAATTTGAAGATTGTCCTGTCACCAGGTCGCCACGTGTAACCTCCCCCCTCACTTACCGGCCTTTATGACAGTGAAAAATGAAACCGCGTGTACCTAATGGGAGTTTTGGAAAAGCAATCGTCACCGAAGTTAACCTGTCGGTAGAGAGGGAGGAAAGGGTTACATCTAAATGAAAGGAAATGTGCTAATGAAACTGGTGGAAATTAATTTTGAAAAGGGGTAAAGTTAATAAAGAAGGTAAATGTGCAGCCGTTACGTTAACAATTAACTAGCGGTAATTAGGTATTTGAGATTTGGGGGAAATCACGGTCGCCAGTCCTAAGGACAATTACTATAGTAACTGAAAAAGAAAGGTTATTACACATATAATTAGCACTAGAAGCGTGGCAACTGAAGGTTGACACGTGTAGTGTGAAAACTGAAAGTTTGTCAGAAGTAATAAATTTCGCTACACCCTGACTTAATTTAGCAAAAGAAATAATAACCGGAAAATCGAAAGTTAATTTAGTGACTGAAGTTAATAGTGAGCTTTCTTTCTGAAGCACATCGAAATTCAGTAAAATACGGTTAGTCTTGGACTACCTCAACAATCATTTCAAAAACTACTTGAATCTACGCAATTTAGAAATAAGAGATTTAACTTTGAACTTGAATTAAATGATTCTGAACAATTAACAATAGTAAAATTTAGTACGTACCAAGCTGAGCTGCAGTCACAGGTAAGCTAAAATACGGTAACAAAGCTCGCACTCTTAATTCGTGCTTGTGTAATCTGAATATTGTAGCCAGCTATTAATGCCATAATTGAACTTTGAAATTAAAGCAGTGAAAACGAGTTAGCTATATTACTTTAATGCTGGCGTTTGAATTTCAACGACACTCGAGTTCATTTCGGAAAAGGAAGGGACCCTGCTTGGTAATGAAATTGGGACAATGAGCAACAAAGGTTGATGCTAAGTTGCTGTAATTTTGCGAGGCAAATGGAACAAGATTAAAAGCTGAGGTCTGCCATACAGTTCTAAAACTTTACGTGCGTCCAGTCTTCCTTGTCGGTTGATTGAAGGTTTGAAGCCGTCGGTCGAGGAGGTGGCGACAGTCACTCATTGTCGGCCGTCGCTGTTGCAGAAGCTGGATGTTGGCGCGCCTTCTTCTCGACACGGTCACGAGACGAAACGGGCTCTTGATGTGCGCTAGTTAATGTTTCCCGTCCGCGACACCATGTCAGAAACTATCATCGCAAGTCGAGCGCAATTACATGCTGCCAAACCCCGAAAGCGCGGCAACTCGCGGGAGCGTCACACAACACACCTGCTCCACTCGCTACTCCCGCCACACTCCTTCTGTTCCGCCCGCGCTCCACGCGGCAGAGTTAACACTACCAAAGATCCTACAAACTTTGATTCTTTACACGACCTATCGATGTAATCGTTCGATAGCAGTTTTCCCTAGGCAAGACCCAGCGTAAAAATACAAATAATATTTACGAAACAAACCAATTATACATCGACATGAGTGCATAAATATATATATACAAACAGTAAAACAATTACAATATATAAAGAGACAGAAATGTCATATCTTGAGGTAACAAAACAAGGAAAAAAAATAATAGTACAATAGATGGAAATAGGAGGATATGCATTTCCGGCGTTACAAGTTTTACTATAAATACTCTTCATTTTTAAGTAATAGACAAGGGGATAACGATGTAGAACAAAACTATTCCGTAGGTTATGGGTACCTTTATATATCCTCACTCAGTTTTTAGACAGTTCACCGCTTCCTGTATCTAGGGGATTCTAGTGACATACTGATCGCATACGGGAAGAAAGCGACAGTTATGGGATAACACCCGACAGATATCCAACACACCTAAGGCACGTGTAGCACGCTTACCACATTCACTGTCCAAGACTACTAGAAATACTACACTAATCTAAGGTAGCCGACGCTACTTTTACAGTTCTACTTCTAACCACTGTCTGTGATTCTTCCATTATCTTTCAGACATGCTTCTGGGACAGCAATAAATATTATCTTTAAGTGTTTCTGTGTATTTATTGACGATTCGTACACGATAGTATTCAGAAGCTTGAACTGAATAGGGTAAAATTTATAGGTTTTTCTTTACGTGTGTGCATTTTCGGAAAAGGGAATGAATTGAGGAAACATTCATTTCTCTTAAGTGGTTTACCACTGTGGACATACACAATGATAACAATTCACTTCGTCAAGGAAGGAGTACCAAATAGAGCTCAGAACCAGCTGCTCAGCTCTGAGATATTGTTCTAGTTATCGATGGATGTTAAGACTTATCTTCAACATCTGGGAAATACGAAATCAGGTAATTAGGTTACAAGAAGTTTTCACGGAATTACGTAAGGAAGAGGAGAAAGAGAATGTGTTGGAGGAAATGTCACGAGCTAAGACTTTCATATGAGAAACTGAGAGCAGAACTAAACCAATTGACAGAAACAGCACCACAGGACAGTTTGATGAATGAGGGAAGTTAGTGAAAACAGTATTTCGCCTGTAAGGCAATAAAGACATACAACTAGAACAAATGCGAGAAATAGCGGAGACCACTAGAACTACAGCAGAATGGCATAATACGCAGTTGAAGAACATGGAATATAATGTGTTTAATAACGAGAGAACTGTGAGAGAACTGACTACAGAATTAGCACAGTATACAGAAAGTATAATTCGGACAACAGAAAACAACTTGCAAAGAATTCAGACTCGATCAAGTGCATTAGATGGGAGAACGAGCTTAGCTAGACTGTTGCGTGCATTAGCAGATAGTTCGAATATCGCGAGGCCAGAAGCAGCAACGCTGCAAGATGCTGTTTACCACGCCATGCACGGACATCTGACTTCCACACTGTTGTCTCCAACACAATTCCTAGCAGGATTACGTCAGACACAAAAAGAACATCTAGTAACCTAGAGAAGCCTAGCCTTATACTACCACATAGCATCCGTTGAAGTTAGTTCAGACAGAGCTCTGATAGTGGTCATGAGTGCACAACATGCGTGTTTTATTTTTCATTCTTATCCGATAAAATAGGGAACGGTCAACAAGAGAATCCAAATACAAACACAAGAACTCAGAACAAAGATAACTTAAGTCGTCTGTCATTAGAGGAGTTACAAGACTGCTTAAGAGGAAGCATGATTTGTCCAGTCTGAGCGATACAGACTAACGTGCAGGCACGTGAGGTATAGTTGTTATTAGCGAAAATGGAAGTACCAGAGTGTCAAAGAGAAGTGTTAGCCCCCACCCATATTTCCAGACAGTGGGGGTACACTCGATTTATTCAGTTTTTGCACTGACATCTGTCATAAACTGTTACCAAAGTGGGAAACCCATGGGAATGACCAACCAACAACTACGAAACAACGGTATATTAAGAAATGGTACAGCTTGTGATATAGCAGGAGCACAGTTTCGGCTTCCAGTTACTATCACAGACACAATCACCGACCAATTCTGGCAACGTACGTTGTATCGGCCGCAAAAACCGTTAGAAGCATTATCCACACTTAACCTAACATTTCCTCAAGAACACCTTAAATCCTCAACTTCTGCACTCACTAGACGAGCTGACAGTGCCACATAAAAGACGGATTTCAGCAGAATAAACGTTCTAACATATTCAGAACTATACAGATAAACGACGCAGTAACTTCATGATCATAAGCATTTCCACTACCTGTGCTGCCATGGTTCTACTAACGGCTTGTTCATCCTCCTTTTGCTTGAGGTATAAAACCACTCACTCACCTGAATCACCAATCCATAAAGTACCTGTCAAGCGGCTAAGTAGTAATAATAAGAAATAAAAAAAGTGTAACACAGAGTAAGACAGTAAACTTGTACTGGAACATAAAAACTCAACAGCCATAATATAGGGTAAGAACAGACTAAAAAAACGTTGTGGATAAGCCTTTCTTTCAAACGTTTAAACAAGAGAAAACTTAACAGAGTATAATTACTTATTCGACATGCATTTCTTGAGATTGTTTCAGAGGCAAACTAAGAAAAATTTGGAATGAACTGTTTTAAAGAAGAGGGGAATGTTACACAGCCGAAACGTATTATGGGTAATTTTAAAATTTTCTCGAAGTCATCTCCAGCCATCACCAACCAAACGCAGGCCAGGCCAAAGCTCCGCGTCACAATCATAACGACAAACAGACAGAACGCCGACGTTACGGAAAACAGGACAATCCTGGAAGTTGTTGCCTCATCTCGCAGGAGTGAGAGGCTTAAATCGTAATCTCGGCAACATGATTTCAGCGAGGAGAAGCTATCATGTCATTCTAACATCACAGCTTTGTTTTGTAAGAGACAGTAGAAGTTTCATAGATACGCCTATCAGCCTGCTGAAATGACGGAAAGCCAACAAGGTGAAGCCCTTGAAAGCTCTTCTGCGAAATAGGGGGTTGGTGAAGCCCGCAGATGAGCCCGTGGAAGTAGGCTACGTTCGTGTACCGCCAGTCACGCAGTAATAAATACTCAAGCTTTTGAGCCTTGGTCTCCATCCTTACGTTGCACTACAGCAGCTACGAGAACCTGTGATGTGCTGTTACCGATTCGGATGTCCGTCTCCCTTAGCTGAGTAGTTTTTCTCCGCTCAGGGAATAGGTGTTGTGTTGTCCTAATCATCATCATTTCATCCCCATCGACGCGCAAGTCGCTGAAGTGGCGTCAAATCGAAAGACTTGCACCCGGCGAACGGTCTCCCCGACGGATGGCCATAATCACACGAAATTTTAAACACGTTCATCGTGGAAAACGGTTACGTTCGAAAGCGTTTACCGTCATCCCGACAGTCGACATCGAAGGAAATGTACCATCTGCTTCTTCGACAGATCGCCCGGAATAGGGTGGGACAGAAACATCCAGCCGTTAAATGGCACGTGGTGTGGCGCACGGTACACCAACCCCACCTAACTACAACAGTCAGATCAACATGGTACTTTGTAGTGAACCGGAAATACCCCTTTTCTTTTTTTGGTCATCAGTCTACTGACTGGTTTGATGCGGCACGCCACGAATTCCTTTCCTGTGCTAACCTCTTTATCTCAGAGTAGCACTTGTAACCTACGTCCTCAATTATTTGCTTGACGTATTCCAATCTCTGTCTCCCTCTACAGTTTTTGCCCTCTACAGCTCCCTCTAGTACCATGGAAGTCATTCCCTCATGTCTTAGCAGATGTCCTATCATCCTGTCCCTTCTCCTTATCAGTGTTTTCCACATATTCCTTTCCTCTCCGATTCTTCGTAGAACGTCCTCATTCCTTACCTTATCAGTCCACCTAATTTTCAACATTCGTCTATAGTACCACATCTCAAATGCTTCGATTCTCTTCTGTTCCGGTTTTCCCACAGTCCATGTTTCACTACCATACAATGCTGTACTCCAGACGTACATCCTCAGAAATTTCTTCCTCAAATTAAGGCCGGTATTTGATATTAGTAGACTTCTCTTGGCCAGAAATGCCTTTCTCGCCATAGCGAGTCTGCTTTTGATGTCCTCCTTGCTCCGTCCGTCATTGGTTATTTTACTGCCTAGGTAGCAGATTCCTTAACTTCATTGACTTCGTGATCATCAATCCTGATGTTAAGTTTCTCGCTGTTCTCATTTCTACTACTTCTCATTACCTCCGTCTTTCTCCGATTTACTCTCAAACCATACTGTGTACTCATTAGACTGTTCATTCCGTTCAGCAGATCATTTAATTCTTCTTCACTTTCACTCAGGATAGCAATGTCATCAGCGAATCGTATCATTGATATCCTTTCACCTTGTATTTTAGTTCCACTCCTGAACCTTTCTTTTATTTCCATCATTGCTTCCTCGATGTACAGATTGAAGAGTAGGGGCGAAAGGCTACAGCCTTGTCTTACACCCTTCTTAATACGAGCACTTCGTTCTTGATCGTCCACTCTTATTATTCCCTCTTGGTTGTTGTACATATTGTATATGACCCGTCTCTCCCTATAGCTTACCTCTACTTTTTTCAGAATCTCGAACAGCTTGCACCATTTTATATTGTCGAACGCTTTTTCCAGGTCGACAAATCCTATGAAAGTGTCTTGATTTTTCTTTAGCCTTGCTTCCATTATTAGCCGTAACGTCAGAATTGCCTCTCTCGTCCCTTTACTTTTCCTAAAGCCAAACTGATCGTCACCTAGCGCATTCTCAGTTTTCTTTTCCATTCTTCTGTATATTATTCTTGTAAGCAGCTTCGATGCATGAGCTGTTAAGCTGATTGTGCGATAATTCTCGCACTTGTCAGCTCTTGCCGTCTTCGGAATTGTGTGGATGATGCTTTTCCGAAAGTCAGATGGTATGTCGCCAGACTCATATATTCTACACACCAACGTGAATAGTCGTTTTTTTGCCACTTCCCCCAATGATTTTAGAAATTCTGGCGGAATGTTATCTATCCCTTCCGCCTTATTTGACCGTAAGTCCTCCAAAGCTCTTTTAAATTCCGATTCTAATACTGGATCCCCTATCTCTTCTAAATAGACTCCTGTTCCTTCTTCTATCACATCAGACAAATCTTCACCCTCATAGAGGCTTTCAATGTATTCTTTCCACCTATCTGCTCTCTCCTCTGCATTTAACAGTGGAATTCCCGTTGCACTCTTAATGTTACCATCGTTGCTTTTAATGTCACCAAAGGTTGTTTTGACTTTCCTGTACGCTGAGTCTGTCCTTCCAACAATCATATCTTTTTCGATGTCTTCACATTTTTCCTGCAGCCATTTCGTCTTAGCTTCCCTGCACTTCCTATTATATTTCATTCCTGAGCGACTTGTATTTCTGTATTCCTGATTTTTCCGGAACATGTTTGTACTTCCTCCTTTCATCAATCAACTGAAGTATTTCTTCTGTTACCCATGGTTTCTTCGCAGCTACCTTCTTTGTACCAATGTTTTCCTTCCCAACTTCTGTGATGGCCCTTTTTAGAGATGTCCATTCCTCTTCAACTGTACTGCCTACTGCGCTATTCCTTATTGCTGTATCTTTAGCGTTAGAGAACTTCAAACGTATCTCGTCATTCCTTAGTACTTCCGTATCCCACTTCTTTGCGTATTGATTCTTCCTGACTGATGTCTTGAACTTCAGCCTACTCTTCATCACTACTATATTGTGATCTGAGTCTGTATCTGCACCTGGGTACGCCTTACAGAATCTCTGTCTGACCATGATGTAATCTAATTGAAATCTTCCCGTATCTCCAGGCCTTTTCCAAGTATACCTCCTCTTCTTGTGATTCTTGAACAGGGTATTCGCTATTACTAGCTGAAACTTGTTACAGAACGCAATTAGTCTTTCTTCTCTTTCATTCCTTGTCCCAAGCCCATATTCTCCTGTAACCTTTTCTTCTACTCCTTCCCCTACAACTGCATTCCAGTCGCCCATGACTATTAGATTTTCGTCCCCCTTTACATACTGCATTACCCTTTCAATATCCTCATACACTTTCTCTATCTGTTAATCTTCAGCTTGCGACGTCGGCATGTGTACCTGAACTATCGTTGTCGGTGTTGGTCTTCTGTCGATTCTGATTAGAACAACCCGGTCACTGAACTGTTCACAGTAACACACCCTCTGCCCTACCTTCCTATTCATAACGAATCCTACCCCTTTTATACCATTTTTTGCTGCTGTTGATATTACCCGATACTCATCTGACCAGAAATCCTTGTCTTCCTTCCACTTCACTTCACTGACCCCTACTATATCTAGATTGAGCCTTTGCATTTCTTTTTTCAGATTTTCTAGTTTCCCTACCACGTTCAAGCTTCTGACATTCCACGCCCCGACTCGTAGACCGTTATCCTTTCGTTGATTATTCAATCTTTTTCTCATGGTAATCTCCCCCTTGGCAGTCCCCTCCCGGAGATCCGAATGAGGTACTATTCCGGAATCTTTTGCCAATGGAGAGATCATCATGACACTTCTTCATTTACAGGCCACATATCTACATCTACATCTACATCTACATTTATACTCCGCAAACCACCCAACGGTGTGTGGCGGAGGGCACTTTACGTGCCACTGTCATTACCTCCCTTTCCTGTTCCAGTCGCGTATGGTTCGCGGGAAGAACGACTGTCTAAAAGCCTCCGTGCGCGCTCTAATCTCTCTAATTTTACATTCGTGATGTCCTCGGGAAGTATAAGTAGGGGGAAGCTATATATTCGATACCTCATCCAGAAACGCACCCTCTCGAAACCTGGCGAGCAAGCTACACCGCGATGCAGAACGCCTCTCTTGCAGAGTCTGCCACTTGAGTTTGTTAAACATCTCCGTAACGCTATCACGGTTACCAAATAACCCTGTGACGAAACGCGCCGCTCTTCTTTGGATCTTCTGTATCTCCTCCGTCAACCCGATCTGGTACGGATCCCACACTGATGAGCAATACTCAAGTATAGGTCGAACGAGTGTTTTGTAAGCCACCTCCTTTGTTGATGGACTACATTTTCTAAGGACTCTCCCAATGAATCTCAACCTGGTACCCGCCTTACCAACAATTAATTTTATATGATCATTCCACTTCAAATCGTTCCGCACGCATACTCCCAGATATTTTACAGAAGTAACTGCTACCAGTGTTTGTTCCGCTATCATATAATCATACAATAAAGGATCCTTCTTTCTATGTATTCGCAATACATTACATTTGTCTATGTTAAGGGTCAGTTGCCACTCCCTGCACCAAGTGCCTATCCGCTGCAGATCTTCCTGCATTTCGCTACAATTTTCTAATGCTGCAACTTCTCTGTATACTACAGCACCATCCGCGAAAAGCCGTATGGAACTTCCGACACTATCTACTAGGTCATTTATATAAATTGTGAAAAGCAATGGTCCCATAACACTCCCCCGTGGCACGCCAGAGGTTACTTTAACGTCTGTAGACGTCTCCCCATTGATAACAACATGCTGTGTTCTGTTTGCTAAAAACTCTTCAATCCAGCCACACAGCTGGTCTGATATTCCGTAGGCTCTTACTTTGTTTATCAGGCGACAGTGCGGAACTGTATCGAACGCCTTCCGGAAGTCAAGAAAAATAGCATCTACCTGGGAGCCTGTATCTAATATTTTCTGGGTATCATGAACAAATAAAGCGAGTTGGGTCTCACACGATCGCTGTTTCCGGAATCCATGTTGATTCCTACAGAGTAGATTCTGGGTTTCCAGAAATGACATGATACGCGAGCAAAAAACATGTTCTAAAATTCTACAACAGATCGATATCAGAGATATAGGCCTGTAGTTTTGCGCATCTGCTCGACGACCCTTCTTGAAGACTGGTACTACCTGTGCTCTTTTCCAATCATTTGGAACCTTCCGTTCCTCTAGAGACTTGCGGTACACGGCTGTTAGAAGGGGGGCAAGTTCTTTCGCGTACTCTGTGTAGAATCGAATTGGTATCCCGTGAGGTCCAGTGGACTTTCCTCTATTGAGTGATTCCAGTTGCTTTTCTATTCCTTGGACACTTATTTCGATGTCAGCCATTTTTTCGTTTGTGCGAGGATTTAGAGAGGGAACTGCAGTGCGGTCTTCCTCTGTGAAACAGCTTTGGAAAAAGGTGTTTAGTATTTCAGCTTTACGCGTGTCATCCTCTGTTTCAATGCCATCATCATCCCGTAGTGTCTGGATATGCTGTTTCGAGCCACTTACTGATTTAACGTAAGACCAGAACTTCCTAGGATTTTCTGTCAAGTCGGTACATAGAATTTTACTTTCGAATTCACTGAACGCTTCACGCATAGCCCTCCTTACGCTAACTTTGACATCGTTTAGCTTCTGTTTGTCTGAGAGGTTTTGGCTGCGTTTAAACTTCGAGTGAAGCTCTCTTTGCTTTCGCAGTAGCTTCCTAACTTTGTTGTTGTACCACGGTGGGTTTTTCCCGTCCCTCACAGTTTTACTCGGCACGTACCTGTCTAAAACGCATTTTACGATTGCCTTGAACTTTTTCCATAAACACTCAACATTGTCAGTGTCGGAACAGAAATTTTCGTTTTGATCTGTTAGGTAGTCTGAAATCTGCCTTCTATTACTCTTGCTAAACAGATAAACGTTCCTCCCTTTTTTTATATTCCTACTAACTTCCATATTCAGGGATGCTGCAACGGCCTTATGACCACTGATTCCCTGTTCTGTACATACAGAGTCGAAAAGTTCGGGTCTGTTTGTTATCAGTAGGTCCAAAATGTTATCTCCACGAGTCGGTTCTCTGTTTAATTGCTCGAGGTAATTTTCGGATAGTGCACTCAGTATAATGTCACTCGATGCTCTGTCCCTACCACCCGTCCTAAACATCTGAGTGTCCCAGTCTATATCTGGTAAATTGAAATCTCCACCTAAGACTATAATATGCTGAGAAAATTTATGTGAAATGTATTCCAAATTTTCTCTCAGTTGTTCTGCCACTAATGCTGCTGAGTCGGGAGGTCGATAAAAGGAGCCAATTATTAACCTAGCTCGGTTGTTGAGTGTAACCTCCACCCATAATAATTCACAGGAACTATCCACTTCTACTTCACTACAGGATAAGCTACTACTAACAGCGACGAACACTCCACCACCGGTTGCATGCAATCTATCCTTTATAAACACCGTCTGTACCTTTGTAAAAATTTCGGCAGAATTTATCTCCGGCTTCAGCCAGCTTTCTGTACCTATAACGATTTCAGCTTCGGTGCTTTCTATCAGTGCTTGAAGTTCCGGTACTTTACCAACGCAGCTTCGACAGTTTACAATTACAATACCGATTGCTCCTTGGTCCCCGCATGTCCTGACTTTGCCCCGCACCCGTTGAGGCTGTTGCCCTTTCTGTACTTGCCCAAGGCCATCTAACCTAAAAAACCGCCCAGCCCACGCCACACAACCCCTGCTACCCGTGTAGCCGCTTGTTGCGTGTAGTGGACTCCTGACCTATCCAGCGGAACCCGAAACCCCACCACCCTATGGCGCAAGTCGAGGAATCTGCAGCCCACACGGTCGCAGAACCGTCTCAGCCTCTGATTCAGACCCTCCACTCGGCTCTGTACCAAAGGTCCGCTGTCAGTCCTGTCGACGATGCTGCAGATGGTGAGCTCTGCTTTCATCCTGCTAGCGAGACTGGCAGTCTTCACCAAATCAGATAGCCGCCAGAAGCCACAGAGGATTTCCTCGGATCCATAGCGACACACATCATTGGTGCCGACATGAGCGACCACCTGCAGATGGGTGCACCCTGTACCCTTCATGGCATCCGGAAGGACCCTTTCCACATCTGGAATGACTCCCCCCGGTATGCACACGGAGTGCACATTGGTTTTCTTCCCCTCTCTTGCTGCCATATCCCTAAGGGGCCCCATTACGCGCCTGACGTTGGAGCTCCCAACTACCAGTAAGCCCACCCTCTGCGACCACCCGGATCTTGCAGACTGAGGGGCAACCTCTGGAACAGGACAAGCAGCCATGTCAGGCCGAAGATCAGTATCAGCCTGAGACAGAGCCTGAAACAGGTTCGTCAGACAAACTGGAGAGGCCTTCCGTTCAGCCCTCCGGAATGTCTTTCGCCCCCTGCCACACCTTGAGACGACCTCCCACTCTACCACAGGTGAGGGATCAGCCTCAATGCAGGCAGTATCCCGGCCAACCACAGTCTTAGTCCGATCGGGGGATGCGTGGGACGAGCTGGCCGTCCCCGACAAACCCCCATCCGGAACCCCACAGTGATGCCCATTGGCAACAGTCTCAAGCTGTGTGACCGAAGCCAACACTGCCTGAAGCTGGGAGCGAAGGGATGCCAACTCAGCCTGCATCCGAACACAGCAGTTGCAGTCCCTATCCATGCTAAAAACTGTTGTGCAAAGAACGTCTGAACTAATCTACAGAGGGCGCAAACAAATCGACACAAAATTTAAATGGTTATTAAAATACAAGATTGCCTCGTAAATGCAGTACTGCTGCTACTTGCGCACTGCTGACACACTGCTCGGCGGCGGAAGGAGACTACGCGATTTTACACTATTCAGGTACAAAAACGCGATGCTACAACTCTCAAATACTATAATACGCCCGAAATTTATGAATTAGACAATGCAAGTACCAAAAACACGCAAAGAAATTAAGAATTAAACTATGTAAGAAATGAGTGAGCTAGGAGTATACGACCTGCTGCTGCAGCTGCTTATCCAACGGCGGCAGGGAGCACACTGACTGTGACCAACCGACACTGGCCGTTCAAAACAAAAACAGAAGACAAACGACTACGCGATTTTACACTATTCAGGTACTAAAACGCGATGCTACAACTCTCAAATACTATAATACGCCCGAAATTTATGAATTAGACAATGCAAGTACCAAAAACACGCAAAGAAATTAAGAATTAAACTATGTAACAAATGAGTGAGCTAGGGGTATACGACTGGCTGCTGCAGCTGCTTATCCAACGGGGGCAGGGAGCACACTGTGGATACATGTTACGTGTCTTTAATGCAGTGGTTTCCATTGCCTTCTGCATCCTCATGTCGTTGATCATTGCTGATTCTTCCGCCTTTAGGGGCAATTTCCCACCCCTAGGACAAGAGAGTGCCCTGAACCTCTATCCGCTCCTCCGCCCTCTTTGACAAGGCCGTTGGCAGAATGAGGCTGACTTCTTATGCCGGAAGTCTTCGGCCGCCAATGCTGATTATTTATCAAAATTTACAGTGGCGGGGATCGAACCCGGGACAGAAGACGTTTTGATTACGAATCAAAGACGCCACCTCTAGACCACGGGTACATCCCCTGGAAATACCCTACGAATGGTAAAAAGTGCGAACACCATTTGGCGGATTCGCCCATGTGTCAGCAATGCGGCGTGCTGGTTACTGACGACCATCGGCTGGTCTGCGGCGAGGCATTGGCTGTCTGGACTCTCGCAAGGAAGATAATAATGTTCATGCGACGCACTATCTATACAGCAGTCTCTTCTGACATAGTATTTTTTCCAGAGGAAACCTATTTTCCGCGTCATAAGACGAACGCAGTAGCGTGGATCACAGGTATGACGGTCCATTACATCTATAGAGACACACGTCTGAACCTACTGAACGTACTGGATTACTGGCAATACTTGCAAAATGGACACACACAACCGTTACGGCTACAAAAGTACAAGGATTGGTATGCAAATTTCCTAGTAACGGTTTTTGCGGACCCGCCATATACTTGGGGTGCGCCGGGTGCGCAAAGATGAGCAGCGGTGCTGTCGTTGTGAAACCGACCAAGTAAAGTGATCAGCTAAGGACAACTATGCGAGTATGCGATCTAGGAAAAACTAACGCTTGCACAGTTAGCAATGGGATGTACTTCTAATTTTGTTTTCATATGTATAAATACTTTTCTTTAGGGTGACGGAGGTGACCCCACTTTGACTTTGTTGTTATTTCATGCTGCATGGTAGGACGGCAGCGAGGTTCCTTCCAGGACAGTTATAATGTGATAATGTGTAAGTACATACTATGATTATTTTGTGAATAATAAAGGTTTCTGCTTCTCCTAAAAAAAAAAAGAAGTGGTCAATGCAGTGGAACGCCATGCCAAGGGGTCCGAGTTCGATTCCCGGCTGGAGCAGGAGATTTTCTCCGCTCGGGAACTGGGTGTTGTGCTGTCCTCACTATCATTTCATCCCCATCTCCGACGCGCAAGTCGCCCAATGTGGCGTCTAATGCATAGTACTTGCCGTCGGCGGCCGAACTTCCCCGAAAGGGGGACTCCCTGCCCACAATGCCGTCCCCTCATTTCCATTTTACCGTTCGCAAGGTGACGTCTGACTTCGAGACTGCTATCTATCGGGCTGTACTCAGTCTCTGTGAGCTGCCGACCTCACAACCACTGATGAGAAGACTTGGAGACTTCCACCTCTGGCTTAGTGAGCTGAAGTGATGGCGTATGGCGCACTGTCCACATATTGTAGTATTCAGGAGATGTGCTAATCGCTACTGCCTGTAAGCACTCATCTATATTCTAGGCCTTCCTCCGTGGAAGAGCTATGCTCTTCTCCACACTGTGGAGAGCTGCTGAGAGATTACCGAAACACGCTCTTTCGATGTCTATGAGAGTACTCTGCTAAAATCACAGTGTCAGTCCTGGGCAGCATTGCCTGTTATACGGACTACGCCGATCGCAAACGCAGTCTTGCCACTGCGCGACGCCGCGGTTAGGCGAGCAAGACGCCATGCGGTGACGTCCGCCAGAGATTGCTGAGACAGCAGTCATACGGTGACGTCCGCCAGAGATTGCTGAGACAGCATCAGTAAGTTCCGAGGCCGTGTGCTGCACTGCCGCCGGGCCGGGCGCTCACACACAGAACAATACACGATTTTCAACTTTACTGTAGAAAATTCTTGTTCTGCTAATGTTGTATCATTAGCGCCCAGCCTGCCGACTATCCTGCTCCTCCGAGCTCCGCCATCCTGACACAGTAGGGTCCCAAATCAGGCCCTTACAGTTCTTTCGAGTTACAAACTTCCTATGATTTTAAGGTCATTGTAAGTGGCTTCAGATGGGCCCAAACTTGTTCATCTTCCAGTCAGGATTCACTCCACGCATTGTAACCCGATTGAGTTTCGTATTCCTTTCGGTTGTGAGTTACAAGCCAGTTTAAGCGACTCAACTTTTTCTAGAAACTGGTAAATACTATCTTTTGTTGCTCTGTTGATGCTTGAGACTGCGCGTGAGCTCATGGGCGTCCATGTTGCATCATGATCAATTATGAAGCTTAATACAGTTTACCCTTCCATAACTGTAGTGTTCGGACTTTATACGTGTTCCATGTTTAATGAAATTCAGAAGTAAGCTCCATTTCTATGAATAAATATCCTTTAAGCATCAATTTAATTCGTTCAACTTTTCCCCAATGCGCATACCAGCACGCTCTCTCTCCTCCCCCGACCACTAATCTCATGTACCCTGCAAGATGAGTCACTAGGAAGCATTTAGTAAAGTTGAGTCCCTGATCGGTCGATCTGAACTCCATTAGTTAGATTTCCGTTGCGCGTTTTCTTTGTAATAGACCCAAGGAACACATTAGTTAATATTTCTGGGAATTCAGACCACTTGGCATTCAGGGGAAGCTAGAGGATGTTAAGCACTGCTTTGATAAATAGGAAGCTCGTGGTTACGTTAAGTCTATATATATATATATATATATATATATATATATATATATATATATATATATATATATATACATATATATATATATATATATATACTGTATCTAAAGTTAAATTCAGGGGAGAAATCTCTGAACCTTTTCTCATAAAAACTGGAGTACGTCAAGGTGACGGGCTATCTCCACTTCTGTTTAATATAGTCCTGGATAAAGTCATTAACGAATGGGAAAAAGAATTAAAAAATCAATCCTACTGGAAACCAATCCATCTTGGTAGAACCAAAGACAACGTGGAGATATCTTGTTTAGCATTCGCGGACGACTTGGCCATACTTGCAGATGATGAAGAAATCGCCACCAAACAAATAGAGATCCTTAAGGAATGCGCGGATAAAGTAGGTTTACAAATTTCGTTTCAAAAGACAGAATTTTTCTGTACGAAATTCCATATACACAGTTTGAACACAAAATATGGAAAAATAAATAGAGTAAAACATTTTAAATACCTAGGTGAAATTTTGGAGCCAACCGGAGGAGAGAAAGTTGCACAGAAGATCAGACAACAGAAAATGAAGAGAGCATATGGTATGACACATGAAATATACAATAAAAAATGCATCTCCTCGAACACAAAAATCAGACACTACTGCGGAGTAATTAAGCCAGCAGCACTATATGCTAGTGAAACGCTCACACTCCACACAAAATGTGATTTAGAAAAAATACTAAAAGAAGAACGCAAAATTATGAGAAAGATTTTAGGTCCAAAATTAACAGAAGAAGGATACCGGATACAATCAAGAAGAACCACAGAACCTATATCAAACCTGGCAGCAGACATAAGAAGGCGAAGATTAAAATTTTATGGACATATCACTAGACTTCCCCCCACACGACTCACCAACAGAATTCTCACTTACATAGAAAAAGTCAAATCAACAACACCATGAATTAGCCAAGTAAAATTAGATTTACAAAAAGCAAATATTGAACTTAAAGATGTCAAAGATAGAAAAACTTTTAGAAATAAGGTGGAAAAGTGGATTGTATTGTCGGAGAAGGAAGCACTAAAGAGACCAGGAACAAAATGGACAGAAGAAAGAAAAAGAAAACATGGAGAACGAATGAAAGAAGTATGGAAGAAACGACGTCAGAAAGCTTTGCGTGATCCTTCTGGGTCCATTCGCGATAAGTAAGTAAATATATATATATATATATATATATATATATATATATATATATATATATATATATATATATATATATATATATAGCGGATGAGCGTCCCATCGACAAATGAGTTACCAATATTCAAACGGTTTGGATAGTCAGTAAACAGTGGGCTCTTTTACAGTGGCCAACAGGACCCTCATATCCGTCACCGATAGAACGCGCGTCGCATCATCTCGCATATTATCTCCGCCCCACTGTAATTACCCAGGCTATCAAAGGCAAGTTACAACAGTTGCCTCAAGGGAGGATACAACCAGCGGCCTTACGACACCCTCCCTAACCGAATCAGTGTTACATCTTAGTCTGAGGGGGTGTAACACTTTCCTCATAAGTGGGTTGATACTGCTAAATTCTTTGCAAATTTGAGTCCATATTGTAATCGCTGAAATAAGACCACACACACTCTCAACCCGGAAAGTTTCACTTCCTTCACTCCGCCACTTTCGGGTCCTTTACTTTTATTTGTCAAGCGGTGCAGCAGTAATTGTTGTTGTTGTGGTCTTCAGTCCTGAGACTGGTTTGATGCAGCTCTCCATGCTACTCTATCCTGTGCAAGCTTCTTCATCTCCCAGTACCTACTGCAACCTACATCCTTCTGAATCTGCTTAGTGTATTCATCTCTTGGTCTCCCTCTACGATTTTTACCCTCCACGCTGCCCTCCAATGCTAAATTTGTGATCCCTTGATGCCTCAGAACATGTCCTACCAACCGATCCCTTCTTCTAGTCAAGTTGTGCCACAAACTTCTCTTCTCCCCAATCCTATTCAATACGTCCTCATTAGTTACGTGATCTACCTACCTTATCTTCAGCATTCTTCTGTAGCACCACATTTCGAAAGCTTCTATTCTCTTCTTGTCCAAACTGGTTATCGTCCATGTTTCACTTCCATACATGGCTACAATCCATACAAATACTTTCAGAAACGACTTCCTGACACTTAAATCTATACTCGATGTTAACAAATTTCTCTTCTTCAGAAACGAATTCCTTGCCATTGCCAGTCTACATTTTATATCCTCTCTACTTCGACCATCATCAGTTATTTTACTCCCTAAATAGCAAAACTCCTTTACTACTTTAAGTGTCTCATTTCCTAATCTAATCCCCTCAGCATCACCCGATTTAATTTGACTACATTCCATTATCCTCGTTTTGCTTTTGTTGATGTTCATCTTATATCCTCCTTTCAAGACACTGTCCATTCCGTTCAACTGCTCTTCCAAGTCCTTTGCTGTCTCCGACAGAATTACAATGTCATCGGCGAACCTCAAAGTTTTTACTTCTTCTCCATGAATTTTAATACCTACTCCGAATTTTTCTTTTGTTTCCTTTACTGCTTGCTCAATATACAGATTGAATAACATCGGGGAGAGGCTACAACCCTGTCTCACTCCTTTCCCAACCACTGCTTCCCTTTCATGCCCCTCGATTCTTATAACTGCCATCTGGTTTCTGTACAAATTGTAAATAGCCTTTCGCTCTCTGTATTTTACCCCTGCCACCTTCAGAATTTGAAAGAGAGTATTCCAGTTAACGTTGTCAAAAGCTTTCTCTAAGTCTACAAATGCTAGGAACGTAGGTTTGCCTTTTCTTAATCTTTCTTCTAAGATACGTCGTAAGGTTAGTATTGCCTCACGTGTTGCAACATTTCTACGGAATCCAAACTGATCTTCCCCGAGGTTCGCTTCTACCAGTTTTTCCATTCGTCTGTAAAGAATTCGCGTTAGTATTTTGCAGCTGTGACTTATTAAACTGATAGTTCGGTAATTTTCACATCTGTCAACACCTGCTTTCTTTGGGATTGGAATTATTATATTCTTCTTGAAGTCTGTGGGTATTTCGCCTGTCTCATACATCTTGCTCACCAGATGGTAGAGTTTTGTCATGACTGGCTCTCCCAAGGCCATCAGTAGTTCTAATGGAATGTTGTCTACTCCCGGGGCCTTGTTTCGACTCAGGTCTTTCAGTGCTCTGTCAAAAATACAGCAGGCTCCCGGTTATCCAGGTTAATGCGAACACGAGAATGCACACACACTAAAAAAAACAGATAACACAAAACAAACATGTTTTAATCGGAAACTGCTACTTCGTGTATTTACAGAACGCGGTACATGTAAGTTCGAAAGCCCGCAACATTACTTTCGCGTTACTTGCTATTAAGTGACAACTTGTTTAAAAAATCACTCTTAAAATACAAAGTCAGTTCAGAAAACTCCGAAACATTCGTAACTTCGTGCCAACGGTGTGTTGGAGCGAAATGCGGTTGGCATCCCTGCACACGCTGTGTTTAATGTGTAACTGCTGGATGTTTCACTGTTGTATGTCTGTTAGTTATTGTTCAGTTTGTGAATTGGAGATGAGAGAGTTGAGGAACAACGCGTCTGCATTAAATTTCTGCGTGAATCTCAAGAAAACCTTTACAGAGACTCAACTAATGATGCAGGAAGCCTACGGTGACGAGTGTTTATGCCATACTCGGTGTTACAAATGGTTCACGCTGTTTAAAAACGCCCAGATGCAAGTTAAAGACGACCTTCATTTATGACGCCCTTCAACGTCTACCGACGACGCTCATGTCAGGAACGCCAATGAAATTGTGCTTACCAATCGGAAACGGACTGTCCGAGAGATTGCAGAAGAATGCAACATTACAGTTGGATCATGTCATAAAATCCTGACACAGCATCTTGGAATACACCGTGTTGCCGCCAAGTTAGTTCCACGGCTCGCGAATAGAGACCAAAAAACCATCGCCTGGCGACCTGTGAAGACCTTTTGGATCGTGCAAATAAGAACGAGATATACCTTAAGAAAGTCATCAGTGGTGATGAGATGTGGGTCTACAGTTATGATGTTGAGACCAAGGTTCAGTCTTCATAGGGGTCGGGAAATGTTCTCCAAGATAAAAAAAAGCTCGTCAGCTCAGGTCAAATGTCAAAGCGATGCTGATACTTTTCTTTGACTTTGAAGGATTAGTTCATCAGGAACTCGTGCCATGAGGACAAACAGTTAATCGATGGTACTATCAAAATGTGTTGCGACGCCTGCGAGAAAATGTGAGAAGGAAACAGTCTGAAATATGACGACGTAATTCATGGCTCTTGCTTCACGGTAACGAGTCCGCAAATTCATCCCGTTGGTGCGTGACCATTGCACAAAAAACGAAATCTCTATGCTCCTTCTTCCTCCGCACTTTCCAGACCTATCCCCTGCGGACTTTTTTTTTATTTCCAAAGCTGAAAACTCCGTTGAAAGGACAAAAAAAAACGGTTCAAATGGCTCTGAGCAATATGGGACTTAACATCTGAGGTCATTAGTCCCCTAGAACTTAGAACTACTTAAACCTACCTAAGCTAAGGACATCACACACATTTCAGAAAAATATCGTCCACATATTTCTGAAGACAGCAAGGGCAGGAAAGTGCGAGAAATGTCATAAAGTCAGTTTAACAATTCATGCATTTAAGCTACTGACGAGAATAATATATAGAAAAACAGAAAAGAACGTTTAGTGTGTTAGTGTGTTAGAAAGGGGTCAGTTTGTCTTTAGGAAAGATGATGACATCAGTGAGACAGTTTTGTCGTTGCACTTGACAACGGAAGCAAGACTTAAGCAAAATCAAGACATATTCATATGTCGACCTAGAGAAAGCGCTCGACGATGTGAAATGGTGTAAGATGTACGACACGCTAAGTACAATAAGCGTAGCTCATATGGACAAGAACCAAGAGGGGAAAATAAGAAAAGCCAAGAAAAGCCACAACTTTGATTAGGGATGCAGTCTTTCGCCCCTACTGCTCAATCTGTGCATTGAAGTATTAATGAGACAGGAGGGAAATAAAAGAAATATTGAGGAGTGGTGTTAAAATTCAGAGTAAAAGGATATCAATGGTAAGATTCGTTTATGACATTGCTATCCTCTATGAAAGAGAGGAAGAACACTGCAGAACATGTCAACTGAATGAACACTCTTATGTGCGCAAACTACGAGCTGAGAGTAAACCGAAGAAAGGCGAAAGTAATGAGCAGTAACAGAAATAAGATTGCGATAAACTTAACACCAAAACTGGAGACCACAAACTAGACGGAGTGAAGGAATTCCGGTAACTTGGAAAGAAAGTAACACAAGATGGACGAAAAATGGTAGGCATAAAAAACCACCTAGTACAGAAAAGAGTGCGTTCCTGGCCAAAAGATGCCTACTAGTCTCAAAAATTCTCATTTACTTGAGGAACAAATTTCTGAGAATATACGTCTGAAGCAGAGCGTTGTGTGGAAGTGAATTAGGGGCTGTGGGAAAACTAGAGGAGAGAAGAAGGGGTTCGAGGACTCTGAGATGTGGTGTTGCTATAGAAGTACCGGTATGCTGAAAATTAGGTGGACTGATGATACAAGAAATGAGGAAGTTCTCCGTAAAACAGGCGGGAGGAGACGCACGTGGGAAATATTTGCAGCAAGGAGGGACAGGATGACAGGACATCAGGTATGAGGTATAGCTTCCATGGTACTTGAAGCTATGGAGGGTGTAAGAAATTAGGTGGAAGACAGATATTGGAATATATCCGATAAATAATTGACGACATTGGATGGAATTGCTACTCTGGAACGAACAATTTGGTACAGCAGAGGAATTCCTGGCAGGTCGCATCACACTATTCAGGAAATTGATATGAGCGTACACCCCCCCCCCCTCCCCCCCACCGGCCCCGAAAAAAAGTGTCATAAACGTTCGCACATTCACGCACAAGTGTTTCAAAAGAAGCAAAGTCGCGATCAAGTATGTGGCGGGGTCTTATTCGGTTTCCCACCTGCTACGTACCCCAGTTGCGCGCGGTTGGCCATTTCGTCTACTATTCGCCAAAAACTACGCACTGGGACACTGTCGATTTTCTTGAAAAAGCCCTAAGCTTTGTTGAAAATATGGAACTACATCTGTTCTTTCTGAGGGGTAACTGACTTAGAAACGTTGGGAACCTCTCGGATAGAGCGATGGTAAGCAGCCAATGGCGTTACTGAGCATCGTGGTGACGCACTGATACTGCGTCTGACGTCTGCCAACGTGGCCGGCCGTCGCGTTTCATCACAAGGGCTGCAAGCAGTGGCACATCATCAGTGTACAGGTGATGCAGCGGGAACGCCGTGCTGTGTCTTTATGATAAACACGGGTTCGCGGTAAACACCGGTGCCTTGCGCTTGAGGGGGTAACGGGAGCTGCAGTTGCCATGGAGACGGCTTGCGTCGCGGCTGCCTCACTTCTGGGTGAGTCCTATTTGATTTTCTGCCCCATCTTGCATCTGCTGAGGCACTCTGTCGCTACCGCATGGGCACAACACTCGCCATTTTATCGGATGCTTCATATTGGTAGTCATTTCATAAGGTTTTTTTTAAAAACCTTTTCATTCTTTCGTTAGCTTTCAAGCCACAGCAGATTCATCCTCAGATGTCTGATATTTACAATCGCTGTATATTCTACAGTGCTTGAAAAAAAAAAAGAAAAGAAAAGAAAACTGCCATCTCAGGAGGATCTTGTTGTTTCTATAGCGTTGGGATTGCGGATGAAAGCTATGAAATATTAGTTGCGGAAGAAACAAAGCCTGTCCTACTTCTACTTTTCTTCAACTCAATTGTGTTTATTGCATTAACTCATTTGCGACGTATTACGTGCTGTTATCGATGGTCCTCCGTAATTACAGCCTGTTAAGGCACTCCTCTGCTATCGTAACTGTGACAGTCGTTTAGTTACCACAGTAGAAAATGCTGGGGCACGTTCACGCTATATCTGGAACAATACAGGATAAAAGTGCTAAATTGTCTAAAGACGAAGCTGCAGTTACTTCGAAACAGATTGCAATGAATTAACATAATATAGAGAACTGTGTGGAAGAAAGATAGAAAGAGAATATCCTTTTTTCTCTTTAAAGAAGTCTGAGGACGTGTGTGCTGTAGCTCGAAGGCTGGCTACTGGAAGACTTAAAAAAAAAAAAAGTCGTATAAAGTGACTGCTGGAATTATCAATACACAGCTCCCGGTATTTTAACCGCAGTCGTACGCTTAACGTCCGTAATCAATGGAATAAATTTACTAGTAATTTTTTGACTTTTAATACAGGACAGACTCTCTCGTCTACGTAACACAATATTTAGAGTTAATAATTTTGTTAGACAAGTCTCAGCACTGAGGATGCATGACGTCTAATGCAAACTTTTACGCTTTCACCTCCGTGTTACAATGTGAAATTTTGTTCCGTGTGTTTTAAAAATAGAAAAGAATGTCCTAAGAAGAACAATGGCAACGCGAAAGAACAATGCATGCAGTTTGACTGAGCAGGAGTCTCTTATCATGGCTATATGTGTATGGCGGCATCATAACGGCCAACAAGAGGGAGGGAGCAGAAGCATACTAGAAGCCTTCGAAAAAATTACGCAACGAAACGGAAGCGAATACGAATAAATTTATGAATATTACTTGAAGAAGCACATACAGTCATTGTACACAGGCAGAAAGGAATAAAAATGTAAGAATGGTGGGATAATGATTAACTGTGGAAGCAAAAAAGTGTATAGTTAGATTGAGTTTAAGAAATAACATTCTTATTGTGATGTTATTATGCTATATTCACAACGCTTCAATAATCACGAAGTGAAAGGTAAAATGAATAAACATACTTCAAATGTGCTGTCGCCCTTTATATCTTGTCAGTTATGTGCAACACCTTCAGCAAAAACTCTCACCGATAATTTAGAAAAATTAGTTTAGGGGAAAACATACTTTATTTTGTGTTGGCTATTTGAGGGAAACCTTACAACCATTTACAAGTTTACTAGAAGCATTACAGTCATTTACAAGTGCTTATTAATGTTAGGTGAGACAGTTAAAGCTTACGTACACAGTTCTTTTATGCACATACAAATTTATTAACCTCAACATTTAATGCTCAGAAATTTATGACGACGTCTTATAGATGCTGTATTAGTACACTAACGCAGCTTCCGCGAGTTCGTCCAAGTCGTTTACGCACAAAATTTTGACGTGCGATCCAGCCGTCTTCTTCATGTGCTATGAGTTGTGCTGTTGTGTGTAGGATACTCTGGATCGATTCCAGGCAGAGAGTACACATAACAGAACAATTCGCAGCATCTGAACAAGACAGTTCGATCGCACGTCGAAATTTTGTGCATAAAAGGAAACAATCGCTCGATTAAACTCCTGAACGCGCACCTTTAATTAATCACGTCAGGTACCTGAAAGACTACTGTTACACTGTTCATCTAGAGAATGTGTCAGACTCATTATGATTTTGATGTTCCCAAGCAGGGGATTTCGCATCATTGCAAGGTTATCTACGGTTTATTATGTGGGTTCCTGTAGAGTTCGAGTGCCCTGTAATTTGCCTCTGTTACGGAGGATTGGTTCGTAACTTCTGGTACCAGACTTAGAATGAATGAGTCTGCAGTGGTGGATTTGAACCGCTTGGATTTGTAAATGCTATGATTTTGTTCGCTTCTTTGGGCACAAAACTTCAGCTATGAATAGATGAACTAAACAGAACAATTGATGGAATACACTGACGATGATACACTACTGGACATTAAAACTGCTACACCAAGAAGAAATTCAGATGATAAACGGGTATTCATTGGACAAATATATTATAATAGAACTGACATGTGATTACATTTTCACGCAATTTGGGTGCATGACCCTGAGAAATCAGTACCCAGAACAACCACCTCTGGCCGTGATAACGGCCTTGATACGCCTGGACATTGAGACCTATATCTCTAACGTCGATCAGTTGCAGAATTTTGGAACACGTATTGTGTTCGAGTATAATGACTTTTCTGGAGACTAGAAATCTACTCTGTAGCAATCAGCATGGGTTTCGAAAAAGACGGTCATGTGAAACCGAGCTCGCGCTATTCGTCCACGAGACTCAGAGGGCCATAGACACGGGTTCACAGGTAGATGCCGTGTTTCTTGACTTCCGCAAGGCGTTCGATACAGTTCCCCACAGTCGTTTAATGAACAAAGTAAGAGCATATGGACTATCAGACCAATTGTGTGATTGGATTGAGGAGTTCCTAGATAACAGGACGCAGCATGTTATTCTCAATGGAGAGAAGTCTTCCGAAGTAAGAGTGATTTCAGGTGTGCCGCAGGGAAGTGTCATAGGACCGTTGCTATTCACAATATACATAAATGACCTGGTGGATGACATCGGAAGTTCACTGAGGCTTTTTGCAGATGATGCTGTGGTGTACCGAGAGGTTGTAACAATGGAAAATTGTATTGAAATGCAGGAGGATCTGCAGCGAATTGACGCATGGTGCAGGGAATGGCAATTGAATCTCAATGTAGACAAGTGTAATGTGCTGCGAATATACAGAAAGATAGATCCTTTATCATTTAGCTACAAAATAGCAGGTCAGCAACTGGAAGCAGTTAATACCATAAATTATCTGGGAGTACGCATTAGGAGTGATTTAAAATGGAATGATCATATAATGTTGATCGTCGGTAAAGCAGATGCCAGACTGAGATTCATTGGAAGAATCCTAAGGAAATGCAATCCGAAAACAAAGGAAGTAGGTTACAGTACGCTTGTTCGCCCACTGCTTGAATACTGCTCAGCAGTGTGGGATCCGTACCAGATAGGGTTGATAGAAGAGATAGAGAAGATCCAACGGAGAGCAGCGCGCTTCGTTGCAGGATCATTTAGTAATCGCGAAAGCGTTACGGAGATGATAGATAAACTCCAGTGGAAGACTCTGCAGGAGAGACGCTCAGTAGCTCGGTACGGGCTTTTATTGAAGTTTCGAGAACATACCTTCACCGAAGAGTCAAGCAGTATATTGCTCCCTCCTACGTATATCTCGCGAAGAGACCATGAGGATAAAACCAGAGAGATTAGAGCCCACACAGAGGCATACCGACAGTCCTTCTTTCCACGAACAATACGAGACTGGAATAGAAGGGGGAACCGATAGAGGTGCTGAAGGTACCCTCCGCCACACACCGTCAGGTGGCTTGCGGAGTATGGACGTAGATGTAGATGTAGAAACAGAGCTTGGATGGCTTTTACAGGTGCAGCTGCCCATGCACCTTCTACACGATACCAGTTCATCAAGAGTAGTGACTGGCGTATTGTGACGAGCCAGTTGCTCGGCCACCATTGACCAGACGTTTTCAATTGGTAAGAGATCTGAAGAATGTGCTGGCCAGGGCAGCAGTCGAACATTTTATGTATCCAGAAAGGCCCGTACAGGACCAGCAACATGCGGTCGTGAATTATCCTGCTGAAATGTAGGGTTTTGCAGCGATCGAATGAATGGTAGAGCCACGGGTCGTAACACATCTGAAATGAAACGTCCACTGTTCAAAGTGCCGTCAATGGGAACAAGAGGTGACAGATATGTGTAACCACTGGCACCCCATACCATCACGCCGGGTGATACGCCAGTATGGCGATGACGAATACACGCTTCCAACGTGCGTTCACCGCGATGTCGCCAAACACGGATGCGACCATCATGATGCTGTAAACAGAACCTGGATTCATCCGAAAAAATGACGTTTTGCCATTCGTGCACCCAGGTTCGTCGTTGAGTACACCATCGCAGGCTCTTCTATCTGTGATGCAGCGTCAAGGGTAACCGCTGCCATGGTCTCCGAGCTGATAGTCCATGCTGCTGCAAACGACGTCGAACTGTTCGTGCAGATGGTTGTTGCCCTGCAAACGTCCCCATCTGTTGACACAGGGATCGAGACGTGGCTGCACGATCCGTTACAGCCACGCGGATAAGATGCCTGTCATCTCGGCTGCTCGTGATACGAGGCCGTTGGGATCTAGCACGGCGTTCCGTATTACCCTCCTGAACGCACTGATTCCATACTCTGTTAACAGTCATTGGATCTCGACCAACGCGAGCAGCAAAGTAGCGGTACGATAAACCGCAATCGCGATAGGCTACAATCCGACCTTTATCAAAGTCGGAAGCGTGATGGTACGCATTCCTCCTTCTCACACGAGGCCTCGCAACAATGTTTCACCAGGCAACGGCGGTCAACTCCTGTTTGTGTATGAGAAATCAGTTGGAAACGTTCCTCATGTCAGCACGTTGTAGGTGTCGCCACCGGCGCCAACCTTGTGCGAATGCTCTGAGAAGTCAATCATTTGCATATCACAGGATCTTCTTCCTGTCGGTTAAATTTCGCGTCTGTAGCCCGTCATCTTCGTGGTGCAGCAATTTTAATGGCCAGTAGTGTAATAATACGGAAAGCTGGCCACTTATGATGAGAATGATCATATTGCAATTATTAAAATTCTCGAAAGTATTACTGAATGGAGTAGAGAAACAACTGAATCTACAAATTGAGTTCCAAGGAGACTTAAGATAGGCCGGATCATGCGCGGAATAAACCTTGAATCTGAAACTGGTAATCGTCCATCAAAAACGAAGAAGCAAGAATTTCGTTATCACATTTGTAAACTTAAAGAAACCGTATGATTCAGTGAATGAACCAACACTGTTCTAAACATTGGAGGCGATGAATTTGGATGGAAGGTTCAGTAAACTGTTTAAGTAGACCTTAAGCAACATTAGATTGAAGACAACATTCAAAGCAAAGCCTTCAGCGACCCTACAGATCAAAAACTGGCCAGGTACGAGTAGAAATCGCGCACTGGGTGTTCCGTACAATCTTAATTATATGTGTAGACAATTCATCCACTCCGGTAAACGAGGATCTCAACGATTTTTGCCTCTTACCGACATTGATACTGGCAGTTCCAGAGATTCTAAGACTTTAGAGAATATTATAGTTCCAAGATTAAAGTAGGATAACAAGTGACAAAAACAGTTTTTTCGTGTGATATAATTACAAATTAATAATGTTCTGAATTTTAGAGTTTCGTATCTCAATCGCTAAAAACAGATTCATTACTGGATTACTTTGCTGTCCGTCTGTCTGTGAGTCTGCCTGTCTGTCCGACTGTTAAAAACCCTTTTTCTCAGAACGGGTTGACGTATCAAGTTGAAATTTATGTCACGTATTAAGGGCTACGGTCCCTTGTCGGTGTAAAACATTGAAGCTTCCAAGTCAATGAAGTCGAAACATATGGCCGTTCATGTCACATATTTTGATACTCGAAAACTCACTCATTAAAACCTGTAGCATACTTCCTGTTGACGTAGAATCATGAAATTGGCAATAAGCAAGGTTTCACGGGGCAACTAAATGGAAAAAAATCCGAAAATTGTTCATTTGTAGTTATAATATACGCAAAAAAACTTTTTTCGTCATTTGTTATCTGACTGTCTGTCCGTTCTTTTGTTAAGACCCCCTTGTCTCAGGAACTGTGAAACATTCCTTCTTGCCAAATTTCATGATTCTACGAGGGAAAGGTTTCAATGACAACAATTTAAACTTGACACGTCTACCCTTTAGTGAGAAGAAGGGGTCTTAACAGGCGGACGGACTGTCTGATAACAAATGACAATTTTTTTTTTCGTCTGATATGGTTCCAGATTAACAATATTCGGATTTTTGTTTCCTTTGGTTGTAGTGTGAAACCTTTCTTCTTGGCAAATTTCATGACCCTAGGTCTACGGCAATTGCCCATTGGGTTTTGATGATCGAGTTTGCTAGTATCAAAATGTATGACACAAATGACCGTATCTTTTGATTGCACCTACTTAGAAACTTCACTTTTTTAAATCGCCAAGAGACGATAGACGTTGATATGTGACATAAGTTTCAACTTGATATATCTTCCCCTTCCTGAGAAAAACGTTTTTAAACAGTCGGGCCGACAGAGAGACAGACGGACTTCAAAATGATCCTTTGAGGACTTCGTTTTTACCGGTTGAAGTACGGAACCTTAAAAGCGGAATCAGTCTCCCCTCTTTGCTCTTTAACTGTGACCTTGATAGGGTAAACAGGGAACGGCAGCGAGAAATGAAAGGAATGGGTAGAATATGGCAGAGTTTGTAGAGAGAGGGAATACATTTAGATTGTATGGCATTCGCAGACAGTATTGTGATATTGTCGGTATAGTTGGTGCACACTAACTATGGACATTTACATTAAGAAAAGTCTTACGATTAATGAAAAATTGAGACGTTGCCAAACAATGACCCGGCCTGTAGCCTTATATGCCGCAGAAAGACTGACCGTTGTAAGAATAAGGTTATGTAAGAGGCCAGAACTTGGAGAACTACAGATCCTCAGAAGTACACTGAGACCCTGAAGAACAGGAGACAGTCGATGTAGCACACTGTTCAATACAGAAGAACTGTGTAAACAGACGGACTAAATCTGACACACCATCGGGAAAGGAGGAGCATGTTCTTCGAGCATATCCTCAGAAAAAAATTGCACATTATGTAATGTAGTTTGTTGTGGAGAAGAGCACCAAAATACGCTGGATCGAAGAGGTACGAAGGGATCTGGAAAAAATGGAAGTACAGGAAATAGATTTGTAGCAGAACGACTTTCAAATAAAAAATTCAGGCTGTCATAGGTTTCCAGGACAGAATTAAACCCAGAACAAAATCATCATGCGTAGATCAGCAAAGGAGGCGTCAAAGTGTGGTCACTGCTCCTTTTCAATTTTCTGCATTCTGACTTTTTTGAAACATATACACTTACTTCAGTCAATCTCACACTGCTAGATACAATTATTGTCTTTTTACGTTGTTTCTTTTCGCTATCTTATAACAGTTTTCTCTTGTATTTCTTTTTACTTCTATTCTTTTCCACTTACTCCCAGATTTTATAAATAAGTCATATTTCATACAAAGTAAATCTAAAATCGAATTCGAAGATCAACTATCATTCCTTAAAACTTAACGAGTATTATAAGCTTCTAGATTTATTTGTATCTATCATAGGTCTTACTTTCCCTATACATTCATTCGTTTGTGTTGAAAGTGTGTTTGTAATTTAGGTACGATGAAATTAGTACCAATAAACACAAAGCTAAAAGCGTACGCAACGACAGGAGTGACAATAAAATAAACCACCACCTTTTAAAAAAGGTACAAAAGAAAGTTCTTAAAATGTGTTATTTTTTTCGAACTTCTGTTTCTGCGTATTTAATAGCGTTGTCACCGCTATCTTTCACTCCATACGTAGTGACAACGGTCAGGAGCGTTTCGATTTCTCTCAACGGGGAGGCAGAGAAAGCTGGAGAGGCGCCTATTTATAATGGAAAGAGAAACTGTTCCGAGGTTGGCGCCGTTTGTGCAGGGGAACATTAAAGGCTGGGAACTTCGGTCAGATACTAGCCTCTGTTTTCTGTCGCAGGATCCTACAGCGTGATCAGCCGTCGTGAAAATCGATATTGGTTCAAAAAATTTGAGTGTAACCGTACCGCTGGAATGATTAAATCATGATAATGACTTTATCTTAGCATATAAATAAGTATGTTAATAACACATGTCACTAAGACGTAGGGCCAACTTCCTCCCACAAAATTAATTCGGATTGTACAATACCTCACAAAAAATAAGGAGGAGGAGCACTGAGAGGTTGGGATGGTATGATTCAGACTAGTGGTATTTTGGGTACAGGATATGTCACGTGCTGGTGCTGGCTGTACGGCATAAACGAAGAATTATTGTGCAGGGTTTAGATATATAACCAATCACATGTATAAAGTTTTGTTTCAGAAATGTTACTGAGACACTACAGAGTTTTCAGAGTACGGTTTCATTCTCTAGGCTGATAATGGCTCTGACAGTGAGTCAACCTTATGCGAAGTAGATACTGCCTTGAAACTTCCTGGCAGATTAAAACTGTGATCCGGGCCGAGACTCGAACTCAGAACCTTTGCCTTTCGAGGGCAAGTGGTCTATCAACTGAGCTACCCAAGAACGACTCGTTACCTCTCCTCACAGATTTACTTCCGCCAGTGCCTCGCCCCTGTACAGCTGTGAGATCGGGTCGTGAGTCGTGTTTGGGTAGCTCAGCCGTAGACCGCTCCATTCGCACCATCAACAGAACAGGCTCTGCTAACGGTATACTACACCTTCCACATCGCTAACAACGGGTTCTACACAACGTTGGTGACTACTTTGAAGAACAGGTGCAAACATGTACCTCTTTTGTATCGGTTGTGAATAAATAGTTGCCACTATTTAAGTTCCAAACCTCGTATAATTGAAAAGGTACACAGTAAAGGCCTTAACTTTGTCGTAAGCTATCGAGATGGTTCAAATGGCTCTGAGCACTATGGGACTTAACAGCTAGGGTCATCAGTCCCCTAGAACTTAGAACTACTTAAATCTAACTAACCTAAAGATACCACACACATCGATGCTATCGAGAGCTCGCATGCGTTTAAACGCGCAGTCAAGAGCTATGAAACTTGTCTGAAATAATTAGTCGCTGCCCGACGGAGGCGGCTGCCGGAACTCGGCACATGCCGCGATGTACGGACCACGGCCTGTCTTTGCTGTGGGCCTCAATCGGGACAGAATGCTGACTGACACAGGAACAAAAGCTGTTCCGCTCTCCTTTTTAAAAGTCGGAAACCCACCATACTGACACTTACATGTGGGAGTATTTCGTAACAAAGAGCTGCCTCAGCAATGGATCGGGCGGACGGATCTCTAATTGCACGGTTGGTCTCCAATCGTCGCCAGATCTCACGGTATCTGATTTTTTGTTTGTTGAAATTTGTGAACTTCTCCGTCTACGTGCCTCCTCTGTCAGTAACTGAAGGCGATTCACAGCGCCGTGTAGCTTAAAAAAGTCGTGAATGCAGTAACTCCAGTGAACGCAGAAAACATATGTGAAAGTAAATGAACCTTAACGTAAGCGTTAAAAGTACCCATGGCTAACTGCGCACGCTTGTAAAAGACATAAAGAAAAGGTAAAGTTCCGCGTTGTGGGCCTAGACGGGCTGATCCCTCAGTTACGGAGACGGTAAAAGATATACCCTTGTAAAACGTGATGTTCCCATTCAAAATAAAAACTTTCTAGCCCTTTGCGTAACTTAAATTTTAGCCCAAATTTCTACTTCCAATAATGTGGAAGACAGTCTTGCGAAATCGGTGAAGCCTTTTTCTCACTTTCTAAGTCACGACTGTTCTGTTTGTTTTCCACCACGGGTAAACGCCTTCAGACTCGGAGTAGGCCTATAACTCTACAATTAACAATCTTCCGTGGTTCTCCTCTTTAATTTAGGTCACGAACTTCTGTGCTAATTACTTGATAAAAATTAATGTGTATCACAAAACAGGTGAGAGAGTGTCATTGACATGATACAGAATTTTGGATGGACATGATTAAAACAATGGCGTTTTTTGTTGCTGCGGAATCTTCTCACGAAATTTCGATCACCCACTTTCTCCTACCATTGCAAAAACATTTTTTTGACTCCGACCTACATAGGAAGAAACGATCATCGTAATGAAATAAGGGAAATCAGATATTACACGGAAAGACAGAGGTGTTCGTTTCTTCCGCACGCTGTTCGAGATTGGAATAGCGAATTTCTGTGAATGTGGTTCGATGAACCCCGGTGCCACGAGCTTAAAAGTGTGATTTGCAGAGTATCCACGTAGATATAGTTGTTAAACAGTTTTGAAACGCTCTGTACTTTCATTATTGAAGTGGTATTATAATTTCCAAAAACAACCATTTGTAGTATTCTCATTATTGTTTTCCCGTGCCTGTGTTGCCAAAAATGCATATAACCGTCTATTTTATACTTTTCATTTTCGATGACAGACTGATCAATAATGTGCTTACAAGTCCTTAAAGTAGTTTTAAATAGTAGTTCATATTTTCCTATTCAAACGTAGTTAGTTACTTTTTCTGATGTTTAGTGAGTAGATACTCCAAGCGTTTTGCAAAAACAAACACCGTACACAAGAAACCTGATGCTAGACAATACATACTGCAGTACATTTTTACTTACTAGTCACCGTAAGGTTAATTAATTAAAACCATGCGCTGAAGTCGTGGCTCATTTTCACTAATAGCGCCCACAGCATTTCCCAATAATGTTTCATACCTCTGTAAAAAAGGCTACACCCGGATTAATTCAGTAATTTTTTATATTATTCGATTTTGAAATTTAGCAAGCAGAAAGGACACCAAGGAAAATCATGAAAAGAGGATCTCAATGAGAAGAGATAAAAATTTCGAGGCTTACCAAACTGAGCTAATGGAATGAGGGTCAAATTAAATCAGATGATGCTGAGGAGGCTACATAAGGAAATGAGACACTAAAAGACGTAAATGAGGTTTGCCATTTGAGCACCAGAATATTTGACGACGGCGGAATAACAGATGGTATAAAATGATGACTGGCTGTAGAACGAAAAGGAGTTTTGAACAGAGGAATTTCTTATCATCTAATATCAATTTAACTGTTAGGTAGTCTTTTCTGAAAGTATTTGTCTGGAGTATAACGTTGTTCGCTAGCGAAACATTGACGATAAAAGTTCTGAACGGCCTTAAAAGAACGAACTATTACTAACACCATCTAGAGCAGTGGTAGTAGGTAGTACCTCTCCATACTCCTCCCTTCCTCAGTGAGGTAGACACTGGACACAAAACATACTTCCCCTGCATTACTCCTCTCCCTTGCGGCTCTTGCTTGACCTGTACACTGCAACCCCATTTAAAATCAGACAGGTCCAGATGTGTGCAATATACATACTATTTGTAAATCACTTTATTACTACACTCCTTACTTCTGAACTGACAGAAACTGGGCGACTTCAGGCTGTTAATCCTTTGTGTCTAACCACTCTAATAATAACAATAATAATAATAGTAATAATAACTCTCTGTACAGAACTATAGTAGCCCTTAAGAAGTTACTGCTGTATCGTGCTGTCAATTAATTCATATATCTGTCACAAAGCTAGTAATGAAGCAATTTCTGGAACACTGCAGTTGCTATCTGCAACTTGGAAAAGACATTTTCTTGACATATATAGCTTTCGGTATGTATGTGTCTCACTTTTATCATCAGCGATGCACAGGAGAAAGCACAACAGATGTGCGTAAAGAGCATACTATTTGAGGTACCATATCTCCACAGCGTTAATGCTACTAACTGAGAAAAAAAAATCATAACTTCTAATACACACATCAAGAAAAGTTTTGCATCACCTCAGTTTCGAGAGTTCCGCAACCTGTACAGAAAATTGAAATAGAGATCAACATAAAATCATTTCCGCCCTTTTTATTGCTCATGAAAACCATACATTGCATGTGTACCACCATACAGCGGGACCTTCAGAGGTGGTGGTCCAGATTGCTGTACACACCGGTACCTCTAATACCCAGTAGCATGTCCTCTTGCATTGATGCATGCCTGTATTCGTCGTGGCATACTATCAACAAGTTCATCAAGGCACTGTTGGTCCACATTGTCTCCCTCCTCAACGGGGATTCGGCGTAGATCCCTCAGAATGGTTGGTGAGTCACGTCGTCCATAAACATCCCTTTTCAATCTATCCCAGGCGTGTTCGATAGGGTTCATATCTGGAGAACGTGCTGGCCGATGTCGTTATCCTGAAGGAAGTCATTCACAAGATGTGCACGATGAGGGTGCGAACTGTCGTCCATGAAGACGAATGCCTCGCCAATATGCTGCTGATATGGATGCACTATCGGTCGGAGGTGGCGTTCACGTATCGTACAGCCGTTACGGCACCTTCCATGACCACCAGCGGCGTACGTCGGCCCCACATAATGCCATGCCAAAACAGCAGGGAACCTCCACCTCGCTGGAGAGTGTATCTAAGGCGTTCAGCCTGACTGGGTTGCCTCCCGTCTCCGACGATCGTCTGGTAGAAGTCATATGCGACACTCATCAGTGAAGAGAACCTGATGCCAATACTGAGTAGTCCATTCGGCATGTTGTTGGGCCCATCTGTACCGCGCTGCATGGTGTCGTAGTTGCAAAGATAGACCTCGCCATGGACGTCGGGAGTGAAATTGCGCATCATGCAGCCTATTGCGCACAGTTTGAGTTGTAACACGACTTCCTGTGGCAGCACGAAAAACATTATTCAACACGGTGGCGTTGCTGTCAGGCTTCCTCCGAGCCATAATAGTGGTCATGTATTGCAGTGGAGCCCCTAGGGCGGCCAGAGCGAGGCATGTCATCGACAGTTCCTGTCTCTCTGTATCTCTTCCATGTCCGAGCAACATCACTTTGATTCACTCCGAGACGGCTGGACACTTCCCTTGTTGAGAACCATTCCTGGCACAGAGTAATAATGCGGACGCTACCGAACCATGGTATCGACCGTCTAGGCATTGTTGAGCTACAGACAACACGAGCTGTGTACCTCCCTGGTGGAATGACTGGAACTGATCTGCTGTCGAACCCCCTCCGTCTAATAGGCGCTGCTCATGCATGGTTGTTAATATCTTTGGGCGGGTTTCGTGACATCTCGGAACAGTCAAAGGGATTGTGTCTGTGATACAATGTCTACAGCCAAGGACTTTCTTCAGGAGTCCTGGGAACTGGGGTGATGCAAAACTAAGTTGATGTGTGTATTAGTGTCTTATAAAACTGTGATAATAGTAATGATCTTTTGAAAATAATTTAGTTTCGTGATTGAAACAGAATCGAATCGTTTAGTTGTTGCCCCTTAGAGAATTTCATTTTTACTCCAAGGTTGGGAACCACGATCTGGAAGAAGGAATAAATCAAAAATTTGTCATCTTGAATACTGAATGAAAGTGCGCATCCTAGACTTTGTCTCAAAGCAGAACGAGTGGGTCAAGGTCGCTCCTAGCTATTCGTTCCTAATGTCTCGAGCACTACGCAGGAACTAGAATGACATTTACGCTCTGCAGCGGAGTGTGCGCTGGTACGAAACTTCCTGGAGAATTACATAAGTTTGCCAGACCGTGGCTCGAATTCGGGACCTTTGCCTTTCGCTGTAAGTGCTTAACCAGCTGAGCTACCCAAACACGACTCACGACCCGATCTCACAGCTGTACAGGGGCGAGGCACTGGCGGAAGTAAATCTGTGAGGAGAGGTAACGAGTCGTTCTTGGGTAGCTCAGTTGATAGACCACTTGCCCTCGAAAGGCAAAGGTTCTGAGTTCGAGTCTCGGCCCGGATCACAGTTTTAATCTGCCAGGAAGTTTCAAGGCAGTATCTACTTCGCATAAGGTTGACTCACTGTCAGAGCCATTATCAGCCTAGAGAATGAAACCGTACTCTGAAAACTCTGTAGTGTCTCAGTAACATTTCTGAAACAAAACTTTATACATGTGATTGGTTATATATCTAAACCCTGCACAATAATTCTTCGTTTATGCCGTACAGCCAGCACCAGCACGTGACATATCCTGTACCCAAAATACCACTAGTCTGAATCATACCATCCCAACCTCTCAGTGCTCCTCCTCCTTATTTTTTGTGAGGTATTGTACAATCCGAATTAATTTTGTGGGAGGAAGTTGGCCCTACGTCTTAGTGACATGTGTTATTAACATACTTATTTATATGCTAAGATAAAGTCATTATCATGATTTAATCATTCCAGCGGTACGGTTACACTCAAATTTTTTGAACCAATATCGATTTTCACGACGGCTGATCACGCTGTAGGATCCTGCGACAGAAAACAGAGGCTAGTATCTGACCGAAGTTCCCAGCCTTTATTGTTCCCCTGCACAAACGGTGCCAACCTCGGAACAGTTTCTCTTTCCATTATAAATAGGCGCCTCTCCAGCTTTCTCTGCCTCCCCGTTGAGAGAAATCGAAACGCTCCTGACCGTTGTCACTACGTATGGAGTGAAAGATAGCGGTGACAACGCTATTAAATACGCGGAAACAGAAGTTCGAAAAAAATAACACATTTTAAGAACTTTCTTTTGTACCTTTTTTAAAAGGTGGTGGTTTATTTTATTGTCACTCCTGTCGTTGCGTACGCTTGTAGCTTTGTGTTTATTGGTACTAATTTCATCGTACCTAACAGTTCTGAAACGAATGCCACGATGTAGTTCCTTCACGTTCGGAATCAAATCAAAGTCACAAGGACTTAAGTCCGGGGAGTATGGTGGATGGTACAGTACTTCCCAGTCCAATCGACCGAACAGAGCAGCCACAGCTTGCGCTGTATGCGCCCGCGCACTGTCGTGCAAAATGATGGGTGGGTTGCACAGAAAGTGTCGCCGCATCTTTCGTAAAGCTGGTCGCAGGTGATGCTCCAAAAACGAACAGTAATACTATGCATTGACGGTTTGCCATGGATGAACGTAATCCGTTAGGATAACACCATCACAGTCGTACACGAGAATCACCATAATACTGGGGATTTGACACACTTTCGACTTTCGCGGCCATAATGGCGCTGTTCGTTGGATTGGCGTTTCAGTTTTGGCTCGTACGATGTGACCCATGTCTCAGCCAGTGTCACGATACGGCGTGTGAAAGCCTCTCCTTCTCTCACAGCGCTCGAAGTGCGTCTGAGCAGCGTCGCAACGCAGCCATTTCTGCATTCCCGTCAAGTCATGCGGAACCCATCGTGATGAAATTTTTTGTATGCCCAGGCGTCCTTCAGGATGCGAAGCACAGTCGTATGCCCTAATGCGGTTTGATGGGCGAGCTCACGAAACGTATGCCGTCGATCACCGTCCACTAACGCGGCAACAGCATGCACTTCTTCTTGAGAGACGCTAGAACGACCTGGCCGAGGCATGTCTGCCACAGTTTGCCGACCTCCGATGGAGGCTTTTACCCATCGTGCCACTGTTCTGTACAATGCTGATTCCCCGCACGCCTCTTGAAGACCTTGATGACACTGCCGTGCTGTACGACCTTTGGCACCTTCAGTCTTGATCCAACTCCGTTGTTCCTGTTGCGAAAACATAGTGACACCGTTACGGTAGACCGCTCTCTCACAAGTGGTGTGTTTCCCTCGACTGTGCGCACGTCGGTGACGTGGAACGGGCGAATCCATTTGCCCGGAGGTAAGGTAGGTATGTCAACAACGTGTTTTATCAGCGACAATAGTAGATGCCATTGCGTAGTGTCTCCACAGTAGTGTTGCAACTATTTAAGTTCCAACCTACGTATATTGATTTCCTGTATGCCCTGCACGGAGATGAGCGTTCGCGAAGTGTGGCGGACAAGCACATGTTTGTTGCAGGGCCTGTGTTTCTGGTGGGACTCGACTCAACAGACGTTGAGTAATTAGCGACTGAGCTACTGCACCATCGATATCCCTACCGACAACCACGTGAAATAGCAACTTACAACTGGCGACAAGGTAAACTTCAAAGAAGTTCAAATGGCTCTAATCACAGTGGGACTTAACATCTGAGCCGAGCCGGATTAGCCGAGCGGTCTAAGGCGCTGCACTCATGGACTGTACGGCTGGTCGCGGAGGAGGTTCGAGTCCTCCCTCTGGCATGGGTGTGTGTGTTTGTCCTTAGGATAATTTAGGTTAAGTAGTGTGTAAGCTTAGGGACTGATGACCTTAGCAGTTAAGTCCCATAAAGATTTCACACACACTTAACATCTGAGGTCATCAGTCCCCCAGACTTAGAACTTCTTAAAGCTAACCAACCTAAGGACATAACAAACATCCATGCCCGTAGCAGCAGCGCAGTTGGTTAACTTCAGTCTCTATGTATAAGTTAAAATACACCTCAAATTCCTATCTTAACTCATGTAGATAGTATGATATTGTGAAAGGAAAATAATTTTTTTTGAAACACCCAGTAGTACTCCGTGAAAACGTCTCCTTCGAGGAAAATACTTAGTAACAACGGGATAGTAGTGCTGTATGTATCGCAGTTTGGCAAAGATACGTGTGGCGTTAAATAAGTAATGCAACACATTTTTTTTCTCTGTCAGTTTCGGTTGAAAAAGTGAAGAAATTATTATGGGACATTGAGAAATATTCCCGCTTCAGTCTCTACAGTGTCAAGAAGTTTCGATAGGTAGCAGCGCTATAAGTATCCTTCAAAATGCCGTCTGTAACGAAGGTGGATTCCAAGCAATCATTACACTTGTTTTGGTGGAAAATCAGAACGTCGCAGGCCGTCGCACACATCTGTGACTCTTGTAGTGCGTTCGTCGCCACAAAAATGCAAACGAACTTCTCCTTCTCTATGGCAACGCGGTGCCCACATAGTCTGCACACTCGAGAGGAGCTCACAGACCTCCAATGGACCGTTCGTCCTCATCCGCCCTACAGTCCCTCCCAGTAAGACAGCGTAAGGCAGCTGCATTCAATCGAGATTATGTTAAAAATAGGGATCTGTAACCAAAAGAGCGGAATACTGAATGTAGCCTCTCTGCTTCCAGAAAAACAGAAAATGTGTTGCATTACTTGATGAACGTCTCTTTGGAGTGTCACATCGTTCAACTATCCATAGCTAGTGACATGAATAAGTATGAAATGGGACGAATACGTGAAATTAGGAAAGGCGAATTAGAAGATTCAGATTTGTTGGAAAGGTTCTGGGAAATTGCGTTATATCTGTAAGTGAAACAGCTTACAAGACGCTAGTGAAAACTGTTTTAAGAGCTCTACTCCGACGATTGAAGACTGTATCAAGTAGGCATGACAACAGGTAATTAACGGACTCAGAGACGCGGTTTTAGGATCGTAACTATTTCATAAAACCCATAAAATAGAAAAGCAAGTCACGCGGAGTGGCCGCGCGGTTTGAGGCACCATGTCCGGATTGCGCGGCCCCTTCCGCCGGAGGATCGAGTCCTTCCTCGGGCATGGGTGTTTGTGTTGTTCTTAGCATAAGTTAGTTTAAGCAGTGTGTAAGTCTAGGGACGGATGACTCAACAGTTTGGTCCCTTTGGAATTCACACACATTTGAATTTTAGGGATGCAACTACAATCGGTTAGTAATGGAAATGAACCAGAACCAGATGGGACACCTATAAGAGTCTACAAAGATTATACGAAAGAACCTGCTACACTTCCAGCAGCAGTTTATCGTAGCTTGCTGGAGAAAAAAAGAGTACCTAGCGACTGGAAAAAAGCGCAGGTCGTTCCCGTTTTCACGGAAAGTAGGACGGACATTAGGGCAGAAGCACACAATCACAGACCCACCGCCAATTTGTTGTAGAATTATGGAACACGTTTTATGCTAAAGAATTATGACGTTTTTAGAGAACGAAAATCTCATCTATGAAAATCAACATTGATTTCGCAAATAGAGATTTTGCGAAACTCAGTTCAATCTGTTCTTCCATGAGATCCGTAGCACTTTAGACAACTGCACTCAGGTTGATCCGTGTTCCTTGGCTTCAGGAACCATTTGATACTGTCCCGCACTGTCGTTTAGTGAAAAAAGAAAAAAAACGTGCATATTGAGTATCGAACCAGATTTGCGACTAGATTCATGCAGAAAGAACTCAATACTTCGCCCTTAACGGAACAAAATCGACAGATGTAAACGTAATTTCGAGAGGACTTCAAGGAAGTTGATAGGAGCGGTACTGTTTACAATGTATATAAATGACCAATTAGAAAGCCCTTTAAGACTGTTTGCAGATGATGCTGTTGTCTATAAGAAAGTAGCAGCGCCAGAAGACAGTATCGACTTGCAGAATAATTTCCAGAGGAGTGATGATTGGTCCGTAACATATTACGCATATATCAGAAAAGAAAACCACTCCTGTAAACTGATGAGAAACTGCTGGAAACAGCATATACCTTAAAATTATCTAGGAGTAACTATCCAGAGAGACCATAAATGGAATGACCACTCAGATAGGACTAATGAATGAGATAGACAAGATCCAGCAAAGAGCGACGCGTTTCGTCACGGGATCGTTAGGCCGGCGCGAGAGCGTTACAGAATGATATGGGAGAGGTACATGGAGAAGAAAAGGAGGGTTATGTTGGGTTAATAGATCTTGGGAAGGCTTTTGACTGTGTCAGATGGGACAAAATGATGGAAATCCTAAGGAAACTTGCAATTGACTGGAGGAATAGACAGCTAATTAGAAATTTGTATTTGAACCAGGGGGCAAGAGTAAGAATAGGAAGTGTGATGAGTAAAGAAATTGAACTGGGAAGAGGTGTACGACAAGGTTGTTGTTTATCACCAACACTGTTCAATATATATTTGGAGGAAATTATTAGTGAAAATTTTGATGGAAGGAGAGGAGTTTATATAGGGGATCGGAGGGTGGAGTGTATAAGATTTGCAGACGACATGGTTGTCATGGCAGAGAGTGCAAGAGAGATGGAACAAATGTTAGATGATCTAAACACAAAATTAGAAGAATATGGAATGAAGATTAACAAGAAGAAAAAGAAAAGTGTGCTAATTGGAGGAAAGGGGAGAAAATGCCATATGAAAATAGGGGGAGAGGAAATAGAGCAAGTGAATAACTTCAATTACTTGGGAAGTGTAATAATGGATGATATGTATTGCTAACCAGAAAGTAGGAAAAGAATTGCAGTGGCAAAAGAAGGATTCAAGAGAAAACAAATTAATTTGTGGACTACTGAACAAAAATGTGAGGAAAAGACTTGCCAAATGTTACATCTGGAGCGTTGCACTGTAAGGTGCGAGGGCCTGGTCATTGAGAAAGGAAGATGAAAGAAGATTGGAGGCACTACAGATGTGGATATGGAGAATAATGGAAAAAGTGAAATGGGAAGACCGAGTAAGGAATGAAGAAGTATTAAGAAGAGTTGGAGAAGAAAGAAACATGATGAAAGTTATCAGAAAGAGAAAACGGAACTGGTTGGACATTGTTTGAGGGGTGACTGTTTATTGAAGGAAGGAATAGAAGGAATGGTGGAGGGAAAAAGGGGAAGAGGAAAAAAAAGATATCAAATGCTGGACAATATCAAAGGAGGCAAATATTCAGAAACGAAAAGACTGGCTATGGACAGACAAAAGTGGAAGAGGCTGAACCCATGACAAGACCTGCCGTAAGGCAGAATACCATACTACTACTGCCACATACTTGCGAAATGACGACGACGGAAAAATTCTAGAAACTAGAGCTAATGCGGAGGCTTTTTGACAATGATTCGTCCCACCATCATCCACAGTGGAACAGAGTTGGAGTACTCAGTTAGTGGTACAAAAGAGTACCCTCCGCCGCACACCATTAGGTGGATTGCGGACTACTGACGTAGACGTAAATGTAGATACGAAACTGTAAGGGAGATACTTGGGAACTTAAATGGGAATCTTTAGGACAAATCCGACAGGTAAGGAAAATTTGAAAAGCGCTGTTTCAGGAATAAACGACATTTAGGGCGAGTGCCCAGAGATATTTTTCTCTTGCTCCATCCGCGAACGTAGTAGGACAGAAAGCTGCTAACATCGGTACAAAGGATTCTTTGCCCTATACTGTAAAGTGATTAGCAGAGTATACAGGATGATCCAGTTAATCTGTACATCTCAGATACGAGGGGAGTTCAATAAGTAATACAACACATTTTGTTTGTGAAAGCAGGTCGAGTTTATTCAGGATTCCAGTACACCACATTATTCCCCATTCTTTTGGCTACAAAATCTATGTTGAGTCCGAAGGCCTTATGGCCACGTTACTGGGAGGGCCTGTTTGCCCACATTGTACCACTCTACTGGTCGATGTCGGAGCCTACATCATGCTGCATCAAAAACCTCCACATCATCCACATACTGATTCCCACTGAGCACATCCTTCATTGGGCCAAACAGATAGAAGTCGGATGTTGCGAGATCCGGGCTGTAGGACGGATGAGGGAAAACAGTCCATTGATGGTTTGTGGGCTTCTCTCGGGTGTGCAGACTTTTATGTGACCTTGCGTTGCAATGGAGAAAGAGAAGTTAGTTTGCATTTTTGTGGCGACGAATACACTGAAGTCCAGTACTGCACGAGTCACAACTGTGTGCGATCGGTCGGCACGCGCGAGAGACGTCCAGCTGTGCAGCGATCACTTCAAATAAGAGCGTCAGCGCGTCCAGCATTGCAGGAGTCACAGCTCTGTGTACGGCCGGCATGCACGTGGGAGATCGGACAGGTTTGCGCTACCTTGTCGCGATGATGGCAGACCGCTCAGCGACTCACCGTACTTTTGTTCACTGAGAGGTCTCCGTAGACATTCAGCAAGCGCCTGGCATCTGCGATGGTTTTCCACCAAAAGAAATCAATAACAGCTCTCTGCTTACAACGCACCTGTGTTACAGACTCCTCTTTGAAGGCTATTCATAACGCCCGGAACTTCACGAAACTATAGGGTCTGAACTGGGAAAATTACACGATGTCCCACAACAAATGCCGCATCTCTTCAACAGAAATTGGGTGACAAAAATGTGTTGCGTTATTTATTGTGCACCCCTGGTATTTGCGGAACCTTTTAAGATACATTTGCACCGAGATGAATTGTGAGAAAGTCTCACTAAATGTCGTAGCTATTATTAACTACAGAGATACCGACATCGATCAGCTTTATTCAAAAGCAGCTACAGTACCTTCTGTATCTCCTCTATTAGTCATACGTGACAGGGATCCCAGATAGATGAACAGTACTCATGAATCGGGCAAACAGGCGCCTTATAACCCAATTCTTTCGTGGATGAGTTACATTTCCTTAAGATTCTTCCGATTGATCTGAGTCTGGTGTCTGCTTTTCGCACTGGCTGTTTTATGTGGTCATTCCACTTAAGGTTGCTCTGGATAGTTACGCCTAGATATTTTACGGCAGACGCTGTCTCCAGCTGTTTGTCATCAGCAGTGTAGCTGTACAGTAGTGGATTTCTTTTCCTATGTATGCGTAATATATTATATTTATTTACGTTCAGGGTCAACTGCCAGAGCTTGCACCGTTCATCAATTCTCTGCAGGTAGTTCTGCAAATTCTTACTGTCTTCTGGCGGTGCTCCTTTGGTATAGACAACTGCATCATCTGTGAATAGCCTTAAAGAGCATCCGACGCTATCTGCTAGAGCATTTATATATTTATAAACAGCAACGGTCCTATCACACTTCCCTGTGGTACTCCGGATATCACCTTTACATTTGTCGATTTATTTCCGTTATGAGCGACGTGTTCTATCTGCAAGGAAGTCTTGAATCCAATCTCAAGTCTGCTCCGATACTACGTTTTCCTTGTTTTGCAAATGCGTTCAAGTTTTGACCTTCACCTTTCTTTCAAGGTTCTGGCGGAACAAGAACGGAACAGTTACCATCGTTAACTGCGAATCACTGTTAGGCACCGCGTCCTTGGCCTTCCAATGTTTCCGCCCAATCCCTTGTAGCCAAGTATTGATTAATATTAGTTTTAAATTAATCTTTTCTCCAGTGTTCCTCTTTTGTAAGTAGACTCTCTAAGCTCCGTGTACCTGGAACGCCGAATCAGCGTACCGAGCGAGGTGGCGCAGTGGTTAGCACACTAGACTCGCATTCGGAGGGACGACGGTTCAATCCCGCGTCCTGCCATCCTGATTTAGGTTTTCCGTGATTTCCCTAAATCGCTCCAGGCAAATGCCGGGATGGTTCTTTTGAAAGGGCACGGCCGACTCCCTTCCCCGTCCTTCCCTAATCCAATGAGACCGATGACCTCGCTGTTTGGTCTCTTCCCCCAAAAAATCCAATCCGAATCAGCATGACGCAGCAATTCCGAGCTTCCAGACAGCAGTCGGTGTATTACTCAAAACAGATAAGGCCTAAGTAATAAATAATGTAATTTCCCCCGAAAGTGATAGTCGGATTTTGGAGAGCGGAACGCCGCTTAATTTATCTCAGTTTAAACTACGATACTTGCAACAGAACTTACTATAGTTCCATTTGAGAAAGCGAAGTTGACACTCATATCTCTGTAATAAATATAGCTGTGAAAAGAGACTATACATCATTTAGTGAGGACTTTTTCAGAATTCATTCGGGTCAAAACAGAATAACGCTGTCTTAAACGGTTCGGCTGCGCGGGGTAGCCGCGCGGTCTCGGGCGCCTTGTCACGGTCCGCGCAGCTCCCCTCGTCGGAGGTTCGAGTCCTCCCTCCGGCTTGGGTGTGTGTGTGTCGTCCTTAGCGTAACTTAGTTTAAGTTAGATTAAGCAGTGCGTAAGCTTAGGGACCGATGACCTCTGCAGTTTGGTCCCATAAGACCTTACCACAAATTTTCAGGTTTTTTTTTTCTTAAACGGTTCAGGGACAGCTTGCTCAGTCACCCTTTGAGTTGTATGGAGATGCTACTGTAGAAGAACAGCACTTACTGCAAATGTATGAAGCTCCAGCAGATCTGATGGAATTTGAAATGACGTAGGTAAATCGAATGAGCAGGTGGTATCGGTATTGTATTAGTAAACGTAGTGATTGACGGAAATATTAAACTGAATCTGAGCGTATAATCAGTGACATGTCAGATGAATGAACGGGTTTGCGCCCTTGTGAGAAGTTACAGGAAGATGAACCAAGAAAAATTTTCATGAAATACTACGAGTTTCGTCGCTTTCGCAGAAAAATCAGGATCAGGGAAGTAACGTCTCAGGGAAATAACTGACGCTATGATCGATAAAAGAATAAAATCCAATTTTGTTTAAGCTGTGCGTACTGGTGTTACTGGAAGTACGTACCGAGTCAAGTAAAGCAAATGTGAAGACCTGAAATATTTGTACCAGATGATAGCTATTAAGCCACAATAGTGAAGCAGTACTAAGTTAGTAATTACAAAGTAATCGGTAACAAGTAATCTGTTATAGATCCGAATATTTCGATGCAGCATAACGTATGAATTATAACAAATGAATTTTTCTATTTCAGTGTTGGTGATTCAGGTTTCTTCCGAGTCCCTCGAATATGAAGGTAATTAAAATACTTTACCTATATTTTCGCTTACAGCTTGCTTTTCCTATGTCAGCATGGATGAATTGTAATGCTGTACTTGCTTTTCCCTCGTTATGACTGTATTTAATGAATATATCTATTGGGCTATGTTATAAAATGGAATCGTATGTTACTTTTATTTAACCTTCCACATATATTTTTAATACTTATTCTTTTCGATACATCCGTCTTACACATTTGTGTAATGCAAATATCAAAACAATTGTTAGGGTATAACACTAGCCTGATGGAAACAGATACCTTAGTGATGTTCATTAACATTGAAGCTATCTGTTATTTGCAATAACAGAAATACAGAAATGCTTCGCACTAACATCACGTATCATCCAATAATGAAACTTTGAAACATTCACTCCATGATTTGGCCCTTGGAACACATTTAACGACATGTAGCAGAGTACCGAGAAAACAGTAACGCTGAAAACGATTTTGGTGAAAAAACAATTTCGCTTGGAGCATTTGACATTTCCAGTCTTCACTTTTTCGTCTCTTCCTCACATTTTTTATTCGTTTATCATCGATTATAAACTTCCTTAAACTGACGGTAAATTTCTGTATGTTTCAACTTTCGAGCATTCCCAAACGAATAACATCTCCGAGTTCACAGTTGGCAAAACTGTGTCACAAGGTCCATCGCCAACAGTTGTAGATTACAGAACAATTGGCGCTAACAGTACTGATCCAAGATGGTGAGAAAACTATTCCATCTTGAATAGAATCCGGATATCAATCTGCATATCTGGAATGCATAATAAATCGTTATTTCCTGGATTATCCTCGTAATATTCACGTTTCAGAACGCGTAACAGGTTCTGCACACCAGATTCTTGCAGTCGTCTTGGCACGATGTCATCTTACATGTTTGTTAACCAGTTACCTGACCCACCTCCACAGAACAAGTCAGAGACGATACTGCACTACTGGCCATTAAAATTGCTACACTAAGAAGAAATGCAGATGATAAACGGGTACTCATTGGACAAATATATTATACTAGAACTGACATGCGATAACATTTTCACGCACTTTAGGTGCATACATCCTGAGAAATCAGTACCCAGAAAAACCACCTCTGACCGTAATAACGGCCGTGATACGCCTCGGCATTGAGTCAAACGGAGCATGGATGGCGTGTACAGGTACAGCTATCCATGCAGCTCCAACACGATACCACAGTTCATCAAGAGTAGTGACTGGCGTATTGTGACGAGCCGGTTGCTCGGCCACCATTGACCAGACGTTTTCAATTGGTGAGAGATCTGGAGAATGTGCTGGCCAGGGCAGCACTCGAACATTTTCTATACCCAGAAAGGCCCGTACAGGACATGCAACATGCGGTCGTGCATTATCCTGCTGAATGTAGGGTTTCACAGGGATCAAAGGAAGCACGTTGTAGGTGTCGCCGCCGGCGCCAACCTTGTGTGAATGCTGTGAAAAGCTGATCATTTGCATATCACAGCATCTTCTTCCTGTCGGTTAAAATTCGCTTCTGTAGCACGTCGTCTTCGTGGTGTAGCCATTTCAATGGCCAATAGTGTATATTTGTGCAGTGTCTGTCTGCGCACTGTTAGATCTCTTTTAAATACGTTCTAGACTTGTAATTCGGGTGTTTGTTTCAAAAGTTTGTGCTACAATAATGTTCTAGCATTGTACTCTGATAGATATGGTAGTTTTTGAGAGTTTCAGAGGGAACATTAGGCAACAGCTGACTGAAACCGGGATGAGGAATACAATGGAAGGCCAGTTGGTATCAATGAGATATGAAATAGTGAAGGTAATGGAGGATCAAATAGGTAAAGAGAGAACGCCAAGTAGAAATATTTTGATCACACAGGAGGTGTTGAATTTAATTGACGAAAGGAGAAAATGTAAAAAAGCAGGATATGAAGGATGTGAAAAGAAGTAGAGACGTGCAAAATAACTACAAAAGAATGGATGGATGACAAATGTAAGGCTGTAGACACACGCATAACTAGTATGAAGATAGAGGCCACCTATAGGAAAATTAAGGAGATGTTTTGAAAAAAGTGAAGCCGCTGTATGAATATTAAGAACACAGATCGCAAGCCAATACTAAACAAAGAAGGGACAGCTGAAAGACAGATGGAATATAGAGAAGGGCTATAAAAGGATAATTACCTAGCAGATATTATCACAGAAGGGGAAAACGAAGTAAATGAAGATGAGATGAGATATCTGGTACAGCGAAAAGAATTTGCCAGAACACTGAAAGACCTAACTTGTAACGAGGCCCATGAAGTAGACGAAATTCCTCTAGAATTACTGAGATCCTTCAGAGAACCTAAACTAAACTAAAACTCCGTCTGACCAGGTCTCAGAAGACTAACGGTTCTGACTGACCGCTGAGTCATCCTCAGCCTATACAGGTCAATGGATTTGGATATGGAGGGGCTTGTGGCCAGCACACCACTATCTCGGCCGTTATCAGTCTTCGTGACTGGAGCCGCTACTTCTCAATCAAATAGTTTCCTCAGTTTGCCTCACAAGGGCTGAGTGCACCCCACTTGCCAACAGCGCTGGCAGACCGGACAGTCACCGGACCAAGTACGAGTTTAGCCCGACAGCGCTTAACTTCGGTGATCTGACGGGGACCAGTGTTACCACTGCAGCAAGGCTATTGGCCCTTGAGAGAATCAGACATGACAAAACATTTCTACCTGGTGCACAGTGTATACGAGACAGGCGAAATACCCTCAGACTTCAGGAAGAATGTGATAATTTAAATTCCAAAGAAGACAGATGCTGACAGATATGGATCTTGCAGAGCTATCAGTTAATAAGTCTTTATTGTAATATAATGACACGAATTATTAAAAAAAAGAACAGAAAAACTGGTTGTAGCTGACACTGTGCAAAATCAGTTTTTGTAATACTGATCTTACAACTTGGAAGTTACATTGAAGATAGAAAAATCTACATTTTTAGCACTTGTAAAGTTGTACCCATGGTATAGTAATCAAAACGCCCTCGGTCCCGGGTTTGAAACCCACTACTGCTTACATTTTGCTTAATAATCAGCATTGGCGGCCGACGACTTCCGGCATAAGAAGTCACCCTCATTCTGCCAACGGCCTTGTCAAAGAGGACGGAGGAGCGGACAGAGGTTCAGGGCGCTCTTTTGTCCTAGGGGTGAGGAAATGCCACTAAAAGCGGAAGGATCAGCAATGACGAACGGCATGAGGATGCAGAAATCAATGGAAAACACCGCATTAAAGACACGGAACGTGTATCCACAGGACGTGTGGCCTGTAACTGAGAAAGTGTCACGATGATCTCTCCATTGGCAAACGATTCCGGAATAGACCCCCATTCGTATCTCCGGGAGGGGACTGCCAACGGGAAGGTGACCATGAGAAAAAGATTGAGTAATCAACGAAAGGATAACGTTCTACTAGTCGGGGCGTGGAATGTCAGAAGCTTGAACGTGGTAGGGAAACTAGAAAATCTGAAAAGGGATATGCCAGGGGTCAAGCTAGATATAATAGGGGTCAGTAAAGTGAAATTGAAATAAGACAAGAATTTCTGGTCAGATGAGTATAGAGTAGTATCAACAGCGGCAGAAAATGGTGTAACAAGAGTAGGATTCGTTATGGATAGGAATCTAGGGCAGAGTGTGTTACTGTGAACAGTTCAGTGATGGGGTTCTTATCAGAATCGACAGCAAACGATTACAGACAACGATAGTTCAGGTATGCATGCCTAAGTCGCAAGCTGAAGATGAACAGCTAGAAAAAGTATATGAGGATATTGAAAGGGTAATACAGTACGTAAAGGGGGATGAAAATCTAATATTCATGGGGGACTGGAATGCAGTTGTAGTGGAAGGAGTAGAAGAAAAGGTTACCGGAGAATATGGGCTTGGAACAGTAAATGGAAGAGCAGAAAGACTAATTGGGTTCTTTAATAAATTTCAGCTAGTAATAGCGAATACTGTGTTCGAGAACCACAAGACGAGGACGTATACTTGGAAAAGGCTTGGTGATATGGAAAAATTTCAGTTAGATTACATCATGGTCAGATAGAGGTTCCGAAAATCAGACACTGAACTGTAAGGTATACCCAGGAGCAGAGATAGGCTCAGATCCCAATGTAGTAGTGATAAAGAGTAGGCTGAAGTGTACGAGATTAGTCAGGAAGAATCAACACGCAAAGGAAAGGGACACGGAAGGGTGCTAAGGAATGACGAGATACGCTGGAAGTTCTCTAAGGCTATAGATGCACCAATAAGGAATAACTCAGTAGGCAGTACAGTTGAAGATGAATGGACATCTCTAAAAAGGGCCATTACAGATGTTGGAAAGAAAAATGTAGGTGCAAAGAAGGTAACTAAGAAGAAATCATGGGTAACGGTTGAGCCATGAAAGGAGGAAGTACGAAAATGTTCTGGGAAACTCAGGAATACAGAAATACAACCACTGAGGAATGAAATAAATAGGAAGTGAGGAAAGCTAAGACAAAATGGATGCATGAAAAATGTGAAGAAATAGAAAAAGAAATGATTGTCGGAAGGACAGACTCAGCGTATAGGAAAGTCAAAACAACTTTCGGTGACATTAAAAGCAAGTGTGGCAACATTAAGAGTGCAACGGGAATTCCACTGTTAAATGCAGAGAAGAGAGCGGATAGATGGAAAGAATGCATTGAAAGCCTCTATGAGGCTCTGATGTGATAAAAGAAGAAACAGGGGTCGGTTTAGAAGAGATAGGGGATACAGTATCAGAATTTAGGAGAGCTTTGGAGGACTTGAGATCGAATAAGGCAGAAGGAATAGATAGTATTCCATCAGAATTTTTAAAATCATTGGGAGAAATGACACCAAAACGACTATTCATGTTGATGAGTAGTATGTAAGAGTCTGGTGACATACCATCTGACTTTCGGAAAAATGTCATCCATACAATTCCGAAGACTGCAAGAGCTGACAAGTGCGAGAATTACCGCACAATCAGCTTAACAGTTCATGCATCCAAGTTGCTGCCAAGAGGAATATACAGAAGAATGGAAAAGAAACTGGAGGATGTGCTAGGTGACGATCAGTTTTTTGGCTTTAGAAAAGGTAAAGGAACGAGAGAGGCAATTCTGACGTTGTGGTTGATAATAGAAGCAAGACTAAAGAAAACTCAAGACACGTCCATAGTATTTGTGGACATGGAAAAAGCGTTCGACAATGTAAATTGGTGCAAGAAGTTCGAAATTCTGGAAAAAGTAGGGGTAAGCTATAACGAGGGACGGGTCATATGCAATATGTACAACAGCTAAGACGGAATAATAAGAGCGGACGATCAAGAACGAAGTTCTCGTATTAAAAAGGGTATAAGACAAGGATGTAGCCTTTCGCCCCTACTGTTCAATCTGTACATCGAGGAAGCAATGATGGAAATAAAAGAAAGGTTGAGGAATGGAATTAAAATGCAAGGTGAAACGATATCAATGATACGATTCGCTGATGACATTGAAAGTGAAGAAGAATTACATGATCTGCTGAAGGGAATGAGCAGTCTAATGAATACACAGTATGGATTGATAGTAAATCGAAGAAGGTCGAAGGTAATGAGAAGTAGTAGAAATGAGAACAGTGAGAAACTTAACATCAGGACAGACGGGCACGAAGTAGATGGAGTTAAGGAATTCTGCTACCTGGGCAGTAAAATAACCAGTGATGGACGGAGCAAGGAGGACATCAAAAGTAGACTAGCAATGACAAAAAGGGCATTCCTGGCCAATAGAAGTCTACTATTTGTAATATCAAATATCGGCCATAATTTGAGGAAGAAATTTCCGAGAATGTACGTCTGGAGTACAGCATTGTATGGTAGTGAAACATGGACTGTGGAAAAACCGGAACAGAAAACAACCGAAGCATTTGAGATGTGGTGCTACAGACGAATGTTGAAAATTAGGTGGACTGATAAACTAAGGAACGAGGAGGTTCCGCACAGAATCGGAGAGAAAAGGAATATGTGGAAAATACTGATAAGGAGAAGGGACAGGATGACAGGACATCTGTTAAGACATGAGGGAATGATTTCCATGGCACTAGAGGGAGCTGTAGAGGGCAAAAACTGAAGAGGAAGGCAGAGATTGGAATACATGCAGCAAGTAATTCAGGACATAGGCTGCAAGTGCTACTCTGATATGAAGAGGTTGGCACAGGAGAGGGATTCGTGGCGGGCCGCATCAGACCAGTCGGAAGACTGACGACCCCAAAAAAATTTAGAGTAAGTTTTTGACAGTGTTGATTGGAATGCATTATATGAAATTCTGAAGGTGTCAGGCATTGAATATAGCAAGCGAAAGATTGTTTGCAACTCACATAGAAGCCAAATCGTAGTAGTAAGTGCTGTACCCAGTGGTAAATGCGTGATCCCACTACCAGATGCGCGGATCAATGGCGTTTACACCGTGAGCAGCACTACAAGCCAGAAACATGTGGCGCAGTGCCACATATGATCACGTGGCGCTTGGGTGGGCACAGAAAGTGGGCTACCTGTGCAATGGGGCCTAGTGTGAGCCAGCTTGACGGGCGCAGAAAATGTCCCCTTGCCTTATTATACAATGAGGCAGCGCAGAGCGGCAGCCGGGTGGCGGCGCCGACCAGTATGAATGAAACATTCTTTGTCCACCTTGGGCTGGCCGGTTGGCGGCAGGCTGTGCTGACAGAATCAATGCGCACACCCTGCAATTTTTCTCAAACGATTTTACAGAAGCTAATCCGTAAACAAAATTGATTTTCACGTTACTTATAGTTTTATAAGTCAGATTCATGGTGAAGTGCCCAAAATTTCGATAATGGTCATACTTAACATAATATTATCATTTAAGTATGACACTGCGCGAAATATGAGAAGTTTGCAACAAGAAATAGAGGTTGCAATGATTTTGTTTGTGGTGCATATTGCACCATGTGTTGCCGCAAATGAAATTTAGCTAAGATACTGAATTTTTCTTTGCTTGTGAGGGAGTCTCCATCTGTCTCCAACCTCAACAGAATGGAATTTATGTACCATGCTCACTTCCGACTACATGCAGACTAGAGTGAAATAGTCATAACATTCCTCATATATCCTAAACTGTTTGAGATAGTGACACAAGATTTTGGCAAGTGATAGTACACAAAGAGGAGAGTATTTTGCTGTATGGTTAACATACAAAACTTTCTGATCTACAGCGATGTAGCAGAAACTATGCTTTTTTTATTTTGCAGTCCAGTGCTGTAATTTTCTAAGAGTCTTCAACAGCTATTAAAAAGAGTATTTGCTAGTATGAAAATGAACATGAAATTTCTTCTCTTATTATATGTGATTGACATTGTGTCAACTGTTGGGGATGACGTAATTTTGTTATTCTTAAAAACCAGGTTCACCAAGATCACTTGTAAATCTGTTTATTGATTACCAGTTTCCACAGATCTGTGCTGTCATCATCATACCTGAAAATTCAATAAAAAAACATTTCAAGTCAAGGTAGCTAATACATATATGACTTCATGTAACTTTACGTTACTGCAAATCAAAACAATGGATTAACCTATTGACCTCTTTGATCTCCTGTTGCTTGTTTAATATGACACTGTTTCAGAAATATGTCGCAATAGATACTGCAAGGCGAGTTTCTCCGAATTATATTGATTTTTGGGTAAACGATGTAAAATTAAACCTGTCAAAGAGAAATGTCGTCGTTACTCATAAATGAAGTTGCTTCTTCCAATGAGAATAGGTTAACAATCGAGATAAAAATAACTCGTCAGTTCTATAGCAATTTTGGCGGAATCCCATAACCCATTGTATTTTTAACAGTGACAACTACAATGGAAACTTACCAAAGGATTATCTCTCTGTTCTTCATCTGAGAAACATGGAAATAATTTGCCGCAAATAGTGTGCCAATTTTTTGTTCCTATCCCCATTCAGAGTGAAGTGGTGATCTTCACCTTAATTGTCTTTTGATGTATTAAAAATAGGTTACACACATTTATAACCTATTTTAACTGTAATCAATAGTCGCAAGCAGTTCATAAAGTAATAACTATCATGTTTTTGTAACTCTTTATGCACAGATACACAGGCAATAAATTTGTTATTTCTATTACAACAATGCTGCAGAGTAGAACTAATCTAATAAAACTCTTTCACAACTCTCAAGCTGTGAACACACTGGCAACTTGCAGAACCTTCCTACTATTCGTCAAAGTCAGTATCATTGACGAATTAGAAGCTATATGTAGTAAGAAATTCACTCCCTCACTCTGCACGGGGGTTGAAACAGAAATATGATATGCTAATTGCTGTACTTTTTCGTGTACGAAATATAGCTGGGGTGTAGAAAGAAAATCCTTCGGCAATATGACTGAATACTCTCCTCGTTGTGCGCTAACATTTTCCAAAATCTCTTTTCGTTATCTCGAGTGGTGTGAGAGATATGAGGCATGTTATGAATATTTCACTCTCGCGAGTGTGCTGTCGGATGTGAACTTGCTATAAATTCCGTTTTCTCGAGACCTTCTCCCAAGTCTAAAGAAAAAGTCAATATCTTAGGTAAATTTCATCCGGGACAACGTATGGTCGTGATATCCACCAAACCCAAAATCATAGCGACAAATATTTTTCATTACAATTTTTTTTTTAACTTTCGCCTAGCGTCTTGCTCAACTTCGAATATCACAATAAGTATGAGCATTAACGAGATGACGAGCACTTCTCCCTGAAGCTGACATGTTAAGTTGTACGTAAAGTAAAAATCAAATTTTTTTGATGAGTAGTTTCTGTATAACCGTGTGAGAAGGGCTACAGAGACAACGGAGCGCGCATGACCTACCCGTAATAGCGCTGCAGCATTTTGAATAGCAGGCTAATCGGCGTTTCTGTGTCCGCTCGTAGCCGCATCTACACTACTGGCCATTAAAATTGCTACACCATGAAGATGGCGTGCTACAGGCGCGAAATTTAACCGACAGGAAGAAGATGCTGTGATATGCAAATGATTAGCTTTTCAGAGCATTCACACAAGGTTGGCGTCGGTGGCAACACCTACAACGTGCTGACATGAGGAAAGTTTCCAACCGATTTCTCATACACAAACAGCAGTTGGCCGCCGTTGCCTGGTGAAACATTGTTGTGAGGCCTCGTGTAAGAAGGAGGAATGCGTACCACCACGTTTCCGACTTTGATAAAGGTCGGATTGTAGCCTATCGCGGTTGCGGTTTATCGTATCGCGACATTTCTGCTCACGTTGGTTGAGATCCAATGACTGTTAGCAGAATATGGATGGAATCGGTGGGTTCAGGAGGGTAGCACGGAACGCCGTGCTGGATCCCAACGGCCTCGTATCACTAGCAGTCGAGATGACAGGCATCTTATCCGCATGGCTGTAACGGATCGTGCAGCCACGTCTCGATCCCTGAGTCAACAGATGGGGACGTTTGCAAGACAACAACCATCTGCACGAACAGTTCGACGACGTTTGCAGCAGCATGGACTATCAGCTCGGAGACCATGGCTGCGGTTACCCTTGACGCTGCATCACAGACAGGAGCGCCTGCGATGGTGTACTCAACGCCGAACCTGGGTGCACGAATGGCAAGACGTCATTTTTTCGGATGAATCCAGGTTCTGTATACAGCATCATGATGGTCGCATTCGTGTTTGGCGACATCGCGGTGAACGCACGTTGGAAGCGTGTATTCGCCATCGCTATACTGGCGCATCACCCGGCGTTATGGTATGGGGTGCCATCGATTACACGTCTCGGTCACTTCTTGTTCGCACTGACGGCACTTTGAACAGTGGACGTTACATTTCAGATATGTTACGACCCGTGGCTCTACCTTTCATTCGATCCCTGCGAAACCCTACATTTCAGCAGTATAATGCACGACCGCATGTTGCAGGTCCTGTACGGGCCTTTCTGGATACAGAAAATGTTCGACTGCTGCCCTGGCCAGCACATTCTCCAGATCTCTCACCAATTGAAAACGTCTGGTCAATGGTGGCCGAGCAGCTGGCTCGTCACAATACGCCAGTCACTACTCTTGATTGGTATCGTGTTGAAGCTTCATGGGCAACTGTACCTGTACACGCCATCCAAGCTCTGTTTGACTCAGTGCCCATGCGTATCAAGGCCGTTATTACCGCCAGAGGCGGTTGTTCTGGGTACTGATTTCTCAGGATCTATGCACCAAAATTGCGTGAAAATGTAACCATATGTCAGTTCTAGTATATTCGTCCAATGAATAACCGTTTATCATCTGCATTTCTTCTTGGTGTAGCAATTTTAATGGCCAGTAGTGTAGATGCCCTGGACAGCGCGCCGAGTGCAGGTGCAGATTACAAACTTGTGCCAACGCTCTTAAGCCGCCCTCCCGCGTGACGAGGCAGCTAATTTTGACGTGGACGCGGAAGGGAAAACCGACCTCACCAGAGACAGAGCCGTCGGCACGCGGGAGGAGCTGGTTAATGTGATTCGCGCTCTTCAACGGCCGTCCTCGGTTTTATTTGGCTCGCAAATCACGCAGTTTCCTTACGAAAGTCGACACGCCTAAAGTAGGTGCGTTAACTCTACTAGTGATTGTCGAAGAAAGCGGAGAAAAGCGCGAATGGCTTGAACAGCGAACTGCTGATAGGAACATCAAATATTGCTGTGTAACGATCTGAGATACATGCTAATAGAAGTTATTCGTTAACTGGATTGAATTTTCATCCCATTTTCGGTTTTAAATTGAATGTAATTCAGGTTGGCGACTACCAACACTCTGAAGTAACGTACTTCATCATTATACTTCGCGCCCGAGATTCGTTTGATAATTTCATTCGAATGGGACAGAAGATTTTTTCGGAGCTGCTTGCCATCGCTGAAAAAGATATATAGAAACTACTTCATTTAAATGAGTGTGGAAGTACTTAAATTGCTGAATGACTGAGACCCACAATATCCTAGCGCAACGCAATGTGACTGCTCAAAAAAAAAAAAAAAAAAAAAAAAAAAAAAAAAAGAGATAACCTGACTTCAAATAATTAATTCAAAAGAATGGCCCTGACTAAAGAGAAATCCTAGCAATAACCTATACATTTCATTAAGCACTTACCTCACAAAAATCTTCATTACGCGAAATAATGCAATACAGCGAGCGTCAATACTGCCAGCTAAATAAAAGATTCTAACTACTAAAGCCACTAACTACCAATAGCCATGTGGTTAGCAAGGGAAAGATTTTGTTGCAAACCACATAAGTATTTTTTTTCCTTAATAATGTGACATCCAGTTCAGACAAACATAAATTGTGCTTGACATCTAGTACAAAGGTATCTAATCATGAATAATATTCAATCTCCATGTCGGATACTTCCAGATCGTTAGCCTTCGCTAACAGTTCAGACCTCTACCCTCTATCAATGCTAACTTCTCACATCTAACATCCACCACTGCTGGCTGTTCACCTCCAAGTGCCCAACAATACTTCCATCACTGCTGCCGACTAACTTCCAACTACCCAACACTACTGGCGATTAACTTCCAACAATGAGTCCGACCAGTCACAGAGTCTCTTACAAAGAAAGCGCAGTCTGAGATCCAATGCAAAGCGCTACACAGCGCTGCCAACACAGAAGCAGCCCACTTAACAATATATCGACAACGTAGAAATATGAATCAGTAGATAAAGCCACACACAGGTATATACATTTTACAGAAAATTTCGCAGTAGCAAGAAGCTGGAGTGTGTGACTTGTGTTTACATTCTGACATAGACCGGCAGTCACTTTAAGATTTCTGGCAACTGGGAAAACGTTCCAGTCGTTGGCCTTCCCAACAAGAATTGCAACAAATACACTATTTATAATAAATAACAACGACTATTGCAGGTAATACTTGTCTTAAGTTAGTAATTAAGACCCAAAATCGTTTACAAAACGAAAGGACAAAAGTTATTTTTGTTGAAATTGATGTGAGCCTGCTACCTTTTGCTTTACAGTTCACAATGCTATCAACTCAGCTACGGCTTCAACATAGCAACTGGGGCTCCGTACATAGCATGGACCGTCAACATTATTATTTGATATTTAATATGCAAATTGTACCAAGAAGACACGCTTTTGATAGATCATCATTGTGCCGCAACACTGAAACGATATCCTTCCACACGCGCATGCTGTGACACTAAAATCATCGACAACAGAAAGCCGAGTACCTACAGATCTATAGTTTTCTGTCATTTTATTGTAACGAATCGTAGATAGAACGATGCGTCTTAGAGATATACTCAATTTGCTGATGCTTTGGAGCAGCTTATGTTCACACCACGTATGGGACGAGAAAGAAAACCCAAAACTCCCGAAATACGTAATTTAGCTCAGTACAATATGGCGGCCCCCATGTTCCGCTTGAGACGTAAAATGGTGTCACAACTCGTTCGCCACGTCCCTCGCCGTGAAGCAAAAATCACACATGCTGCGCTCCGCTCTGCAGTGTGCTGGAATGTGGGGTTCCACCGAGGCCCACGAGAAAGACAGGCCGTGGCACGTCATGCAGGTCCTACGAGTGCCAGCAGCCATCTCCGCTGGGGAGCGAGTAACTATTTCATGTGAGTTTAATAATTCTAGACTGCATGTTTAAAAGCATGCAAGTTCTCGATAGCACACAGTAAAATTAAGACCTCTAGTGGGTACCTTTCAATTAAATATTGATTTCCCGTGGGCCCTGGAAGGAGGCGAGCGCTCCCAAAGTGTAGCCGACAAGCCCTCTAGTGTGACGTCATAAGTTGATTGCAGGGCCCGTATATCTCGCTGGCCCAGAGTTCCATTCTGTGGCGTCACCGGCTCCTCGTCCACATGCGTTTTCACGTGCCGTCAGAGGTCAGCTTTAGCGGAGAACCACTTGCGTGATGTCCTCGATAAATACTGAGACCCTGTCATCCGTCTGTTATTTCAGCAATGGCCAAGGCGACGGACTTGGACCTTGTGAGCTTTATTGTGCCGAACGGATTTTCACATACAATTCGTAATCTACTATTCCTGGACTCAGTTTCTAGACTTGTATTTGTGTTCTGTGTTAAGAGGCTATCGTGTTTAATAAATTAGCGATGTAACACGACTTAGCAATAAGAATAGGGGGATATGGAAGTGAAGCAGTGGTTGAGAAGAGAATGAGGCAGGTTTGTAGTCTCTCTTCGATGTTACTCAGTCTGTACATTGAGTAAGCAGTAAAGGAAACTACAGAGAAATTGTGAAATGGAATAGAAGAAATAAAAACTTTGAGGTTTGCCAAGTATATTATAATTCTGTCAGACGGTAATGGACTTGTTAGAACAACTGAACGGAACGAACAGTGTCTCGAAACAAGGTAGCAACAGATTTAAAGCAGGTGATGCTGGGGAAATTAGATTAGGAAATGAGAGGCTAGAAGTGACAGATGAGTTTTGCTATTTGGACCGCAAAATAACTGATGGCAGCCCCAACAGAGAGGAAATAAGATGCAGGCTGGCTTTAGTAAAAAGAGCACTTCTGAAGAAGAGATGTTTGTAAACATCGAAAATAAACTGAAGTGGTAGGAAGTCTTTTGAAATATTGTGCTGCAGAAGAATGTTGACGATTAGATGCATAGATAGAGAGACTAGTGTGGAGGTACAGAATAGAATTGGGTAGGAAAGAAATATATGACTCAACTTGCCTAAAAGAAGAGGTCGAATGACAGGACGGATCCCCTGGGATGGAGGGAAGCGCAGTAGGTAAAATTTGTATATGGAGACCAAGGGATGACTACAGTATGCAGTTGCAAATGGATGTATATTGCAGCAGCTGTTCAGAGATGAAGAGACTTGTACAGAATATAGTGGCATGGAGAGCAGCATCGAACCAGTCTCCGGGCTGAAAACCATGGTACACAACTACAGCACTCGGCAAGAGTCGTGCATTAGAAGCTTATGACTAATCATGACTTTACACAAGCGTACTAAGCAGGTGATAAAATGTGAGCTACTTTTTGAAGCGATGATGTGCGAAAAACTGGAGTCTGGCAGCTAACTGTTTAGCTGCAGAGGTCGGTCTTCAGGCACTAAATCAGCTTGAACAAATGTGGGATGGGATATTAAACACAGTCATACTTGGAAGAACAGTCCTAAAATTCATAAAGAGCAGTCAAATTAAAACGAGATAGGTGGAAAAATTAAGTAAACTGTTTATTATTTTAAAAGTAATCATCATACATGTTAGTAGATTTATCCCACTGAGAGACAAGACGACCAGTGTCTTCATGGGCAAACGTCGGCGTTTACGTAGGAAACTGTGATCGTACCCAGGAGTGCACCTCTTCGTCCGCCGCAAATTGACGGGCAACAATGACTTTCTTCAGAGCCCTATAAAATGAAAATCGCATGGGGAGAGATCGTGGCTGTATAAAGGATGTCCACGTGAAGTTGAAGCGCCGCATCAAGTTGAAACGCCCAGCAATGTTGACGGACGGCCTCATTCAGCTGAGGGCAATGCCCGCCCACATGTTGGCAAGGTTGTTTCGAGTACACTGCAGAAGTTTCACTGGGAAGCCCTTACACATCCTCCATACAGTCCTGATCTCTCCTCATGGGATGTCCATATTTTTGGAGCTCTGATGAAAGGCATTCGTGTCTTGCGATTTGCTTCGGACGAAGAGGTGCACCTCTGGGCACAATTGTGGCTCCGCAGGCAACCGCAGACACTTTTCCATGTCTCCAACTGAAATAACTGTATTAACAGTTATGCCAACTACTTTTAAAATAATGAACAGTTTACTTACTTTTTTCCATTTATTTCGTTTTCATTTGACTGCCGCTTATAGTTGAAAGACTTTATGGCCGACCTATACCTGACTGGTCGAATAGTAATTTGAGCTTGCTTCTTCAGAATGCGACTATAGTGCCTCAGCTACTGGATCAAGCCTGGACTGGCAGCTCGCTGCAGGAGCGATCGCTTCTGATAAGGAACCAGTGCTGCGAAATTCTGCTGATACGCTGTCTCGAACCAACAACGTTTATGAGGAAAGTGTCTGTAAATTGTTTAAAATTAATACGAGGGCCACTCCAAAAGAAATTCACACTATTTTTTTAAAATTCATATTTTATTCTACATGTTTTAAAGTTTTACAGTGTGTAGATACATCCTTTAGGAACAATTTCTCCACATAATTTCCATGCCTCTCAACTGCCTTACGCCATCTTGGAACCAGCGCCTGTATACCCGCACGGCAAAATTCTGGACCAACTTATTGGAGCCACTGTTTGGCTGCGTGCACAAGGGAGTCATCATCTTCAAACCTTGTCCCACGAAGAGAGTCTTTCAGTTTCCCAAAGAGACAATAGTTACATGGAGCCAGGTCAGGAATGTAAGGCGGGTGTTTCAGTGTTGTCCATCAGGGTTTTGTGATCTCTTCCATGGTTTTTTGACTGACATGTGGCCGTGCATTGTCGTGCTAGAGCAAAACATCCTGTTTTTGCCGATGTGGTCGAACACGACTTAGTCGAGCTTGAAGTTTCTTCAGTGTTGTCACATTTGCATCAGAATTTATGGTGGTTCCACTTGGCATGATGGCCACAAGCAAGAGTCCTTCGGAATCGAAAAACACCATAGCTATAACTTTTCCAGCAGAAGATGTGATTTGAATTTTTTTTCTTGGGTTAATTTGCATGATACCACTCCATTGATTGCCTCTTCGTCTCTGGTGAAAAGTGATGGAGTCATGTTTCATCACCTGTCACAATTCTTCCAAGAAATTCATCTCCACCATTCTCGGTCTGTTCCAAAAGTTGGCTGCATACCGTTTTTCTTGTTTCTTTGTGAGCCCCTGTCAACATCCTGGGAACTCACCTGGTACAAACCTTTTTTAACGCCAACACTTTCAGTATTCTGCAAACACTTCCTTCCCATATCCCAACGTAGCGTGACAATTCGTTCACTGTGACGCGTATGTCAGCAGTCACCAATTCGTTAACTCTCTGCACATTGTCTGGAGTGTGTGCAGTACGAGGCCTGCCGCTGCGGGGACAATCCTCAATATTGCCGTGTCCGCTTTCACCACGTAACCTGCTTGCCCACCGAATAACTGTACTGCGATCGACAGCAGCATCTCCATACACCTTTTTCAAACTCTTGTGGATGTTTCCCATTGTCTAGTTTTCACAGCACAGGAATTCTATGACAGCACGTTGCTTCTGACGAACGTCAAGTGTAGCAGCCACCTTGAAGACATGCTGTGACGGCGCCACTCACTGGAACAGGTTGAAGTAAGTTTGAAAACAAGCCGGAAGGATGCATCTACACACTTTAAAACTTTCACACATGCAGAAGGAAAACTGTATTTTTACAAAAATAGTGTGCATTTCTTTTGGAGTGAACCTCGTAGGATATTAACGGCTGTCTCTTGAAAAACAATGCAAAACAACCTGTGACCTGTTCACGGTGGAGCTTAGCACTGTTTACTGTTAACGATTGTAAAACGATGGATCGTTTCGTGTTGTAGGAACTTACGAACATTCATTTAATATATGGGGCAGCAGGATGCACGGCCATGGAAGCCAAATAAATGTACGGGGAAAAATTTTGCAACTAGCGTCATCCTAATTGGAAGATATATGTCGGGGTGGACAGAAACAAAGGAGAGCTATCGATGGATCTCTGCAAAGAATTGTTCGATCAGCAATATTCGAGTGTATTGGATCGTGTGGGTGAACGTTCATTACTAAGCATCAGCCATCCAGCCCGCAAAATGCACATCTCGAACAAACAACGTGTGCAGAAAAGAGGTCCAAATGATTCTGAACCAAGAAGTTTATTGTATCAATTGATATCCAGCGCAGTACGGCAATGCCGAACATCCTACAGTCTATATGGTTTATGGAGGCCGCCTCTTTTCGTGATTGTATTTCAACTCCCTCGTTAACTATAACTGGAATGATGAAACTCCATACGCAATGCTTGTCACGGATGACCAGTAATGGTTTTCTATCTGTTTGTACATTATCAATACGAGCAAAAAAATTAGATTTCAGGTTACTTGAAAGGTGGATATGAAAAACTCATCTCCAGAACGGAAAACGAAAAGCATCAACTAACGAAGTTCAAGAATAATGTACAACAAGCCTTAGGCATGTACAGTATGTGCCAAGCAATGTTGCGAAGGATCTCCATTGAAAATTTAAACCTTGCCAAACCCTCATAAAAAAATAAAAAATAAAAACTGAACGAGGCCAAAATTAGCTAAATGAGAGTTATGCGTGAAGCGTTCAGTGAACCAGAGAGTAAAATTCTATCTATTAAGCTGACGGAAAAGTCTAAGAATTTTTGGCCTTATGTTAAATCAGTAAATGGATCGAAACCATCTGTCCAGACACTCTGTGACCGTAACAGGATCGAAACGGACGATATCCGAGAGAAGGCGGAAATACTAAACGGCCTTTTCCAGAATGGTTTCACTGGAGAATATCGTTATGTGTTTCCATCTCTAAACCGTCGCACGAACGTCAGAAAGATATCGAAACAAGTGGCCACAGGATAGAGAAGCGGCTAAAATCGCTCAAGAAAGGAAAGGCCACTATATCTCACAGGATGCCCATGCGATTCCACCTAGAGGATGCGAAAGAACTTGCTTCTCTTCCAACAGCAGCGTTCCGCAGATTGCTGGAGGAATGAAGCGTTCCTAGCGATTGGAAGAAAAACGTGGATCATATGGTTCCAAGAAGAGTAGTCGAACAGACGTGTAGGACTGTAGCGCACATCTCTGACGTACGGTCTGCTGTAAAATTTTGAAACATATTCTATACACATTTATTATGACAGATCTGGAGACAGAGAATCTCCCCTATGAGAGTCAACATGGGTTCCGAATATAACGATCGCGTGAAACGCTGCTTGCTGTGAAGGTCCACGAGACCCAGAAAACATGAGACACCGACGCCGAGGTTGATACCGTATGCCTTGACTTCCGGAAGGCGCTTGATACAGCTTCGCACTGCCACCCACTGAACAAAATACGAGCTACGGAATATCAAACCAGCTGTGTGTGTGATACGTGGTATTTACTAGAATTAAGGAAAACATGGAAAGAAGGACCCACCAATATAACTTTCTATTCACACAACATGTTTATTGAACAATATATAAACTGTGTTGTACAGATAATCGAAGCATTTAACCATAAAACTTTCTTTAAGAAAATGAACAAATTTACAGAATTCTCTTGACCTTAAACCTTAAGCTGAATAAGCTTTTAATCTTTGCAAAATAAATCTGAAATGCTGTATTGCAAAACAGCAACAATATGACAGTGATTACAAGACGGCCGGACCTGCAGCCCGCACGTTATCGGGTAAAATAGCGGTGTTTACTACCATGCTGGACACTTATTAAATATCATTCTGCACCACATGAGAACTGTATAAGCACCACTGATGACAAGAGTGATTCAGTTACTCAAAACAAATGACTTAAGTTTTAATTTGAAAGGTGTATGTCGAAAGAAATTAACTGCAACTGAAGGCTGAATTTCTTAATTTCTGAACAATTCACGGTTACTGAAGCGCTGCACTATCTTGAAGATTTATAAAAAAGTATGTCAAGAGGTTCGCACCTGTGCTCAAAGGTTAAACACATTAGCAAACAATATGCCAATGATAAGACTTACTTCAAAGCAACCAACCTCTTAATTTCAGTCGGCAACCAAGGTGCGACTGGACCCCACCCCATCCCTTTTGATAATTGACTAAAGTCCTGGTGGCAGCTGGCTGTTAATATTTTAAAGGTTAAACTGATTGGCTGTTATTAAGACCACTCTGAAGACACGTCTTAAAACATTACTTACGAACACTTATTACCAATTAACTCACTCGGCGGCACCACAAGATCCAGCTAACGTACACCAATAATGACCCGGTCTTTCAAACACAGAATCGAACAGTTTAGTGCAACAGATTGTTCAGTTTATAACTAATGACTGAAAAATGCAATTATAATCAAAGGACACAACCGGTTAATGGCTAAATCTAACCACAAGGTCCTTCTTTTGTTTAACGGCAACCTGTGCGTTAGTACAACTGTTCCGGCTGTATTTGCGACCAAAAGCTGATTAATTAGAACATTAATGATCGGGTACAAACCAGAAAGGAAAGCCAATATAATAGCGGGACAAATTTTCAAACGACGACTAGTGTCTTAGTACAGTACTCCCGCCTATATTTACGACCAAAGACACGACCGATAAAAACTCAGAGGGTCGGGTACAAACCAGTAAATAATAAGGAGGACAGGTAGACAAAACACCACGAGGATTACAGAGAGTTACTCCCCTTTCTCAGCAAGCAGTTCCAGGGATCCACGGTGCGTCGCAGCGGTCACTGAGAGGTACCGATGAAAGCCAAATAGAAGAGGGCAGCCAGGCCACGAGCGGTCATCCGACACGAATATTGCCAACCAACCGATGGAATGTCGGCCTGCTGCTTGTAGTCGACGCTGACCCCGGTGAAGTATTCTGGTATGTTCGCTGTGCGCAGGCACTTCTTGCACAGCTCGTGGCTTCGGCTGCTCGGATCTCGTGACCACCTCTTAGCGCGACGGTACCGCCAATCCCCAAACTTCGTACCTCCCTCTCGGGCCAGCGAATCCCGTATACATATCGGCAAGCAAAGACCTTCTAAGGACAGAACTTACAGACACCAACTTTTCCTCACAGATATAGGCAATGGGGTCGCAAGAGGGATAGCCGATACTACACCTGAGACAGTGGCGCCAGACAGTCTACTAACTCAATGGCGCCACCCAATGTGCTTCGATTGGAGAGTTTCGAGCAAACAGAACACAGCTTGTCACTCTCAATGGAGACGAAGCGTCAGACATGAAAGTAAATTCGGGCTTACACCAAGGGACTGACTGCTGAGCAGGAGACCTGAGTTCGAATCCTGGACTTGGTACACTTTTCACAAGGTACACTGCAGTCAGAAACAGTATGAAAAGCTTGTGAAGGTGTTGCAGGGTAAATTGTGCTAAGAAAGAACTCTTAAGAAAAAAAAAAACGATACGGTGCGACGTTTCCGAGTTAATTAACATTGGAGTTACCCAGTTACGGCTTAGCGCGCGCAAATTCAAGTGGCCCGGCAGATACAATAACGCTGTCAGCCTTTAGCTCGTGTTCGATCCTTACTACCGTCCTACAACCAAATTTTGTATCGCTGTGGGAAAGGAGACGAAGAATTCGTTTGGCGACACCGTCTCTGGCGGGCCTCTTGAAATTGCACGCGTAACTGCCTGATTGGTGAACTTCAATGCTAATTAACTTGGAAACTTCGCAACGTACCAATTTTTTTTGCTGACAATTCTCTCAGCTCAACGTACCCTGCAACATCCTTACAAGCTTTTCAGACTGTTTCTGGACACACTGTATGCAAATGACCTTGTGGATGACGTCGTAAGTGCCATGAGGCTTTGCGCGGACGATGCCGTTGTATACAGAGGAGTTGCAACGCTAGAAAATTATAGTGAAATGCAGGCATATCTGCGGAAGATCGACGCTTGGTGCATGGTGTGACAGTTGACTCTCGACATATACAAATGTAACGTACTGCCCATGAACAGGCAGAATGATGCATCATTGCGGAACAATCGCTGGAAGCAGTCACACTCATAAAATATCTAGGAGTATGCGTACGAAGCGTTTTGAAGTGGAATGACAACATAAAAGTAATCGTAGGTAAGACAGACACCAGATTCAGATACATAGGAAGAATCCTCAGGAAGTGTAGTCAACCTACAAATGATCTAGCTTCAATATCGGTCCAAAACAGAGAGAACTGACAGAGGAGACAGAGAAGATCCAAAGAAGAGCAACGCATTTCGTAACAGGTTCATTTAGAAAGAACGACGGCGTCCCGGAGCTGCTCAGACATCGCCACTAGGAGAGACTGCCAGAGTGGAGTTCTGCATCACGGTGTGGTCTATTGTTAAAATCCCGAGAGCCTACGTTGTTAGAGGGGTCAACCAATTTATGCTTCCTCCTACGTATAACGCGAAAAAATACCATGAACCTAAAATTAGAAAGATTCGAGCTCACATTGAATCTTTCCAGCATTCGCGACTGTAACAGGAAAGGGGGGAAGTGACCGTCACGCAAAGTACCCTCCGCCGCACACCGTAAGGTGGGTTACGTAGCACAGATGTAGATGTAATAGATGTAATGGGATCCTTTTGCTGCCACCCCAGTTGTATGGTACACTGCACACGTTGTTCATTGACAATGTTCTGCCACTACTGTTGGACGCTCTACCTCTTGTTCTCTGCAGGAGGATGAACTTTCAACCTGACGGTACAATATCCACTTTGATATTGATGTCGATGAGCACCTTAATAACAGATGCGCTCACCGCTGAATTATGAAACTCCAGAAAAAAACCTAACAGGAAGATGTTGGTAGGATCCTACCTGCTTTTCTTCTTGTACAACAGTCAACGTGGATATTTGAAAGTGTGTGGCAAAATGTTATTTGCCGTTGTAATACTGAGACAGGAGTGTATTGTTGATATGAGCTTAAGCTGTTGTTATAAGGTGTAAGATGTTTATGATAATAAAAAGGTAATTGACATTTCCGACCATTAATTCATTATTTCTAAATTCTCAGTACAGTATAGTCAACCGTAATTATATATTATTTGGAGCCTAAAGGCTTGCCTTTAGACAGTTGTTCAGAATGTTACATGCTCAGCAGTTTAGAGTGTTGAACCGAAAACAGTATCCATAGCACCAACTCACAGCAGTAAGAAAACCGAAGATTCATTAGAACACGCCTTTGAAACAGTGTTCTCCCAGGCAAAAGTGACCGTGTTGATTGCTAGAGAAGTTTTCTCTTATGCAGGGTGCTGGTCTGGGAATGACGTGGCGACCTCAGGGCTGCCATGGCACGCGTCCATCTACCTGCAGCTAGATGAGGTGCCCGGAGCCTTCCAATACCTGTGTGCTGGAGTCCTCGTCACTGACCGACACCTCCTAACAGGTAAGTGCAGCACTGAGGTTCCTGTCGACACTGAGGACGGAGGCGTGCTGTGGTAGTCCACACAGTTGTGCAAAGTTAGTTTCATATCATTTAAGCACCTATGCCCGAATCTCCCATTTTGTTCTATGCTGAGATGCTATTCCAATACAGTTGCAGAGCATTTGCAACTCCATTCGAGTTTAGGGGGAATACCAAGTGGGCTGTGGCTTGATGGGAGTTTGGATTGAGGGTGCAGGCGTACTAGTGTAGTGCGGGCAGTTGTACAAAACCACTGGCGTAGTTGTTACCGCATCTGCCTGCTGAGAAGCAGACCTTGGTTCGAATCTTGGGCTTCGTACACGTATCCATTTGTCGCGTCAGTCTGCACATATATATCATAGATGTTTCAGTGTGACTACGTAGGCTTTCCCAGCGCAATAAATCTTGAAAGTCTCTTCGGGTTTGCTGCCGGATCCTAAAATCAACTTGACTCGATGTTTCGGCGATCCAACTGGTCGACATCTTCAGGAGAATGCTGCTTCTGCTGCAAATCGACGACCTGTACAGGCCACCGTTCAGTACATGGCGCATGCGCCGCCCATCATGGTTGCTGCCCTCCAAGACAGGGAGTTGGCGCCGCCCTTAGTGGAACACTGCTGGCAACGATACATCACACTCAAGGCCGCACCGAAGAACGTTCAATTTTAATGAGAGATAATACAGGATTCCAGGTCGTGCTAAGAGGAAACCCATTGTCTCTGTTGATTGAATTATCCGCCAACCTAATTTCAATCGCCTCTTTATAGACACTGTTCCAAAAACCGGAAATTTTGGCAACTACCACAGTCTCATCAAATTTCATACTGTATCCCTCATTTAAGCAGTGTTCTGCTACTGCCGATTTTTCCGGTTGTTGTAGCCTGGTATGAGGGCGATGTTCCACACACCTGTCATGAACTGTGCGAATCGAACGGCAAATGTAAGCCTTCCCACACTGACACGAAATTTTGTATACACCGGGTTTCCTAAGTCCCAAATCATCTTTCACAGAGCCGAGCAGTGCCCTAATCTTAGAAGATGGGCGAAACACACTCTTAATGTTAAAATTCCTTAAAATTCGTCCAATCTTAAACGATATGCCTCCAGAATAAGTAAGAAAGACCACCGATCTATGTTCATGTACCTCCAGAGATGGTCCAAACTTCATAGCCCGACGAATCTGCTTCTTCGACCAACTGAATCGCCAAAATATCGAGTCAAGTTGATTTTAGGATCCGACAGCAAACCCGAAGAGACTTTAAAGTCATAAATGTTTTAGATTTGAGAAGGTCTCTGGAACCATATGGATTCATTCTCTGCCGGCCGCGGTGGCCGTGCGGTTCTGGCGCTGCAGTCCGGAACCGCGGGACTGCTACGGTCGCAGGTTCGAATCCTGCCTCGGGCATGGATGTGTGTGATGTCCTTAGGTTAGTTAGGTTTAAGTAGTTCTAAGTTCTAGGGGACTGATGACCTAAGATGTTAAGTCCCATATTGCTCAGAGCCATTTGATTCATTCTCTCGACTCGTTTCTGACATCTGCCGCACCCATCACGTGCCAACATTTCTGTTTTAGGTTAGAGCACCAGTCTATCGAGAATATGGTGAAGATTAGATTAGATGACCCTACTTCCTTCGGATCTAAAATCATATTATCAGCTGAATTCGAATCTAAATGAATCTGGCACATTCCCCACGAAGAATGAACGCTGTAATAAAACAGCAGTTCCCAAAACTTTCTGGTCAGGAAACCCATAAGCAGTTTTACTATGTGAGCTCAAAACCACCAGTTTCAATTTCACCAGTGGAATCAACCCATGTTTCTCTTCCACTGCTGTTCTTTGTCAGACCTCAGCTGGCGATTCATCTGACAGGGACCAGCGTTTGGCATTCCATATCAGCCATCATTTAATTAGACAAGAAAATGAGGAAGTGTTCTGAGTTTAAACACTACCACTGGCCACCAAACTACCCAGACATGAACATTATTGAGCATATCTGGAATGCCATACAATGTGGTGTTCAGAAGAGATCTCCAACCCCTCGAACTCTTACGGATTTTGGACAGCCGTGCAGGATTCATGGTGCCAGTTCACTCGAGCACTACTTCAGACATTAGTCGAGTCCATGCCACGTCGTGTTGCGGCGCTTCCGCTTGCTTACGGGGGTCCTACACGATATTAGACAGGTGTACCTGTTTCTCTGGATCTTCAGTGTAGGATGATACCTTTAACAGTAAATACTGCGTGCATTATGACTAACCATACATACAACAAAAATCGTATGTAGGGAAACCTTAAAATAAAGCACCATCACACAGCAGTGAACACATGCATGTATTCCAGCGAATTTTTATTACGGAATTATAATCTTGAAAAATTAGGTATTAGAAAGACGATTTATAGGAAAATGATGGGTTATCTAAAAACTTGAGAATTTTAGAAATTAAGAAGTAACAATGAAATTAAGCAGAAGACAGAAAGTATCAGATACAGTTAGGAAGAGGAGAATGGTCCTGCGTTCTTTAGACGTTGTTTCAGAATTGATAACAACAGACTTACCAAAAAGAGCTTCCAATTCTTTGCGTGTGTTAAGGGGGTGGTGGGTGAGAGTGATATAAAATCAAATACCTCGGTTGAAGAGGCCAAGAAAAAGTTGGCAAGAAAAACGTAAGAGAAGAAGAAATAGCATAAAGAGGAAAGTTTAGAGGGAAAGTTTTAAAAGTAAAGGGTTTCTATGGAAAGAAGGAATAGGAAACAGGCTCTAGACGTCGGATGAAAGATAAAAGAAACACAACAAACAATGAAGGAATGTTGAAAGAGCGGGAAAGAGCAACGAAATATGATGGATGGCAATTGGAACATCCTGAAGCAAAAATAATGAAAAGGATGTAACCCAAAAGCAAAAAGTTATTAAGGGATAAGCGTAGCTACTCTAAAATTCCTATAGGCGAAGAAATAGGCTTCTTATGTAGTGAAACATGTGTAAAGTAATAGGGTATATACAACGACGCAACAAAACTGGGCCTCTGATCCATACCACCGAGTTCCAAAACACGGTAACACCGTAATTTGAGGTAAAGAACTTGCAGATCATCTGACCAACAAGGCTGTCAAAAAGTATATCATAGAACTAAAGACACTCTCCCGACTCTGTCCCGACAACTTCTATCGTCATGGAATAGCGAGTGGTGTGCTACAGCTACAACTAACTAGCTACGCACCATGAAAGTTTCTGCATGGATCTCTTCATACAAAACATCCCGTCAGTAATCTACAATTCTCTTTCGGCTGCACACCGACCACACTAGACTGACCCATGAACGTTTTCTTAAACAAGACGCTCCATCATACTGCGGATGACGTGTCCCTTTATCAGCGGCGCACGTTTTTAGTAGAGTGAGTCACTTTTACCGCGATAAGGCTGACACTGAAGCTAGCTGTCACAATAGGATCAGTTTCTGCCGATGGCGTCCTAGAGGTGAAACTTATTTTACACTTTGTCTGGCAGTGCAGTTTGTATAATCTTAACTGAAGGTCAGATAGGACAGAGGTGGCTGCTCGACTTCCGTTGAAAATTCGGCCCTGTAGCCCCTACGGTTACCCCTGACTGCTCGGTTGGCCTGAATCCATCTTTTAATTCGTTTATCCTCCCACACACCTCATCGTTGTTGTCTAACGGTGTTACGTTATTTACTCCTTACATTTTACTGGCCAGTCTTTTGTAATGATGAGGTCCCATGTTCGGACTCAGAAGGTGTGCCTTCCCTATTTGATATACTTCGGAGAGCCTTAGGCTGTTTTGAGCTGGCATACGTCCTCCCATGGTGCCGCCCTTACCCTTCTCATCTACTTTTTCCAACCTAGACTAATATATTTACACTACTGGCCATTAAAATTGCTACACCACGAAGATGAAGTGCTACAGACGCGAAATTTAACCGACAGGAAGAAGATACTGTGATATCCCGTTGATTAGCTTTTCAGAGCATTCACACAAGGCTGCGACACCTACAACGTGCTGACATGAGGAAAGATTCCAACCGATTTCTCATACATAAACAGCAATTGACCGGCGTTGCCTGGTGAAACGTTGTTGTGATGCCTCGTGTAAGGAGAAGGAATGCGTACCACCACGTTTGCGACTTTGATAAAGGTCGGATTGTAGCCTATCGCGATTGCGGTTTATCGTATCACGACATTGCTGCTCGCGTTGGTCGAGATCCAATGGCTGTTAGCAGAATATGGAATCGGTGGGTTCAGGAGGGTAATACGGAACGCCGTGCTGGATCCCAACGGCGTCGTATCACTAGCAGTCGAGATGACAGGCATCTTATGTGCATGGCTGTAACGGATCGTGCAGCCACGTCTCGATCCTTGAGTCAACATATGGGGACGTTTGCAAGACAACAACCATCTGCACGAACAGTTCGACGACGTTTGCAGCAGCATGGACTATCAGCTCGGAGAGCATGACTGCGGTTACCCCTGACGCTGCATCACAGAGAGGAGCGCCTGCGATGGTGTACTCAACGACGAACCTGGGTGCACAAATGGCAAAACGTCATTTTTTCTGATGAATCCAGGTTCTGTTTACAGCATCATGATAGTCGCATCCGTGTTGGGCGACATCGCGGTGAAATGGAAGCGTGTATTCGCCATCGCCATACTGGCGTATCACCCAGCGTGATGGTATGGGGTGCAATTGGTTACACGGCTCGGTCACCTCTTGTTCGCATTGACGGCACTTTGAACAGTGGACGTTACATTTCAGATGTGTTACGACCCGTGGCTCTACCCTTCCTTCGATCCCTGCGAAACCCTACATTTCAGCAGGATAACGGACGACCTCATGTTGCAGGTCCTGTACAGGCCTTTCTGGATACAGAAAATGTTCGGCTGCTGCCCTGGCCAGCACATTCTCCAGATCTCTCAGCAACTGAAAACGTCTGGTCAATGGTGGCCCAGCCGGCCGCGGTGGCCGTGCGGTTCTAGGCGCTGTAGTCCGGAACCGCGGGACTACTACGGTCGCAGGTTCGAATCCTGCCTCGGGCATGGATGTGTGTGATGTCCTTAGGTTAGTTAGGTTTAAGTAGTTCTAAGTTCTACGGGACTGATGACCTACGATGTTAAATCCCATAGTGCTCAGAGCCAGCCAATGGTGGCCCAGCAACTGGCTCGTCACAATATGCCAGTCACTACTCTTGATGAACTGTGGTGTCGTGTTGAAGCTGCATGGGCAGCTGTACCTGTACACGTCATCCAAGCTCTGTTTGACTCAATGCCCAGGCGTATCAAGGCCGTTATTACTCCCAGAGGTGGTTGTTCTGGCTACTGATTTCTCAGGATGTATTCACCCCAATTGCGTGACAATGTAATCACATGTCAGTTCTAGTATAATATATTTGTGCAATGAATACCCGTTTATCATCTGCATTTCTTCTTGGTGTAGAAATTTTAATGGCCAGTAGTGTACATGAACATAGCAATGTTATTGTAACTAGATTCGGGTCTTCCTTACACATTGAAGTCAACAGGTCGCTCTTACAGGAACAGAATCGCCATATGTAAAGGCAATTTCAGGAGTACCCAATGGAACTGTGACAGTGCCGTTAGAATTGTATATACACTCAAAGACAAAAAGCGACACAAAACGAAGGAATTATCTGAATGAGACGGAAATTGGTAGATGTGATGTACATGTACAGATAAACAAATGATTACAGTTTCAAAAAAGTTGGGTGATTTATTCAAAAGGACGAGATTCTTAAACTGAGCAAGACAACAAGACGTTGGTCTATTCCTGACCCGTGTGCAAGCACTTATTCAGCTTGGCATTGATTGATGGATTTGCTGTATGTCCTCCTGAGTGATATCGTACCAAATTTTTCAAAATTCCGGACTGGTTGGAGGGCTCTGCCCACAATGCTACAAACTTTCTTGATTGGCCAGCGATCCGGCGAGCTTGCTGGCGAAGGTAGGGTTTGACAAACACGAAGACAAGCAATAACTCTCTCCGTGTGCGATTGGGCATCATCTTGCTGAAATATAAGCGCAGAATGGCTTGCCATAAAGGGCAACAAAACGAGGTGTAGAATATCGACGACCATCCTGTGTGTTGTAAGGATGTTGCGAATGACAACCAAAGAGATCTTCCTATGAAAAGAAATGGCTCCCCGGACGATCACTTCTGGTTGTGGGATCGTATGGCTGGTGACTGTCACCTTGGCATTATTCTGCTGTTCGGGTCCAGGGCATCTCCAGACACTTCTTTGGCCTAGAATCTCATTGACTGATGATCTTTCTTCGAAATGAGCCCTAATGTCCAGTGAAGGCTTGTCTGGTGACACCACAGACGGCAGTGGGATACCAACATGACTGCCCCTTCTGTTCCCATCTTGTCTGAACTGCGGGCCGCCAACGAGGTGCGATGGTCTCAGGTGCCATTTCTTTTTATAGCAGGACCCCTTTGGCTGTCATTCATTGCACCCTTACAACACAGCGGTACGTCGAGCATATTCTGCGATACGTTTTGTACCTCTTCATGGCAAACCATCCTGATCCGTGGCTGGCTCGCGCTGATGCAGTTTTCTCTTTTGGCATATTCTCACCATCGAGTGGCACCTTATTGAACCCCCAGTTACTACCTGAACGAGTTGCTCACTTGCCTCCGTCAGTGGCTGCAGAAGCGTTTATCGATACTAGTGCTGCTGTACCATCGTTCGTGTGACCGCTATATTTTCCGTTTGGTGGTGTGTGTGAGGAGTCCGTCAGCTGCGACAGAGCAGTGAGAAAGCCTCCGCGGCGTGTGGTCAGGCCGAGGCCGCTGGCGGCGTGCACACGCGGTCGGAGTTGTGAGGCACTAGCTGCGAGAGCTACAGAGTTCGTCGCCCAACGAACCTGTATACTGAAGTTGAGTAATCAGTTAACCTGTTACAAAACCTCAACTGCTGTGACATCTCCTCGTTCATTGCCGGTTGTTGCTTCCTGGGCCGTTCCCGCAAGCAGCAACAAATGGTGTGCTGGAGTCGGCGAAATTTGGCAGGCGTCTTCCTGTGTAGTGTTTAACTATTGAAATGATTATAACTTACTAGTGAAGTGCACCAGCGGTATCTTCTGCCTTGTGGCCGTTAACGTTCCAGTTACCTGCCCTGGTCGTTAGCGTAGTTTTCCAGCAGTGTGTTTTCCTCGCCGTGTTGACGCTGTCCAGCACGGCGTGTAGTTCGACAGCTTGATGTTTTTTTTTTTCTTTGAGTGGTTATTGTGCCTTGACTGTGTTTAGATGCCAATTATTAAAACGTAGTGCTGCTGCGATCTTCGTCCTCACTGATATCTTCGGTTGTCGTGTCGTTGGTCGGGTGGAAGGGAATTGATTAGGTTGTTGGTTGGTTCTTCAGCCGTCCCTAGGTCGTGCTGCCACCCGATTATTTAGTGTTACGCTTGGCTGCCTGTTTCACCTAAACGATTTTCTTTTGTCTCAAGTACTGTGCGAGGCCTTCAGCTGTGTATTAATTTAGTTTGTTTTAATGTTCAGTACGTGGCCTTCAGCCGAACCTTATGCGAAATATTTTCAGCCGCCTGAAGAAAAAAAAATCATCATTTGAAAATTTTCTCTCTACCTTAATTTATTATCCAGGCCTTAACCCTTGAGTTGTTTTATGTTCAGTATATGGCCCTCAGCCGAACTTTATGTGAAATATTTTAAGATACGGAGTTCAGCCATCAAAGAAAAAATCATCTGAAATTTCAAAACTTTCCTCTACCTTAATTTGTTATCCAGGCCTTAAGCCTTGAGTTGTTCTATGTTCTGTATATGGCCTTCAGACGAACCGTATGTGAAATAAGATTAGGCCTTCAGCCTACTTCAATTGAAATTTGAAAGGCCCTTGTCTAAAATCTTTTAAAATTTCCTTACTGGAGTTCTTGTTATCCAGGCCTTAAGCACTCAGTTACTCTGTTTTGCAGCTAAGGCCTTCAGCTGTGTGTATTCCTTAATGCAATTTTAATAACTTGTGTTCTGGCCTTCAGGCGTATTGTTGCATCGTTTCTGAATTCTTTTAAGGTCATGTGTGATTATGTGTTTTTACCACATAAAGTTGTATGCTTGTGCACCTAGCAGCAACTGATTTGGGCCTCTTTCAACAACCTGATCCGCTCTGTCCTGCGAAACCAGATTTCACATGCTGAACTTACATTTCAGCAAGATAATGCATGCCCACATACTGCGAGAGTTTCTACTATTCTATTACTTGTCTTCGTGCTTGCCAAAGCGTAACTTGACCAGCAAGATCATCGAATCTCTTTCTAATTGAAAAAGTTTGGAGCATTATGGGCAAGCCCCTCCAACCAGCTAGGAATTTTTACGATCTAATGTTCCAGTTGGACAGAATTTGGCACGATATACCTCTGGAATGCTTCCAACAAATTTGTCAATCAATGCCAAGCCAAGGATGGACCAACTCTTTACTGACTTCTTCAGTTTCTGAAGTTGTTTCCCTTGAACCAACTCTTTACTGACTTCTTCAGTTTCTGAAGTTGTTTCCCTTGAATAAATCATCCAGTGTTTCCGAAACTATAATCATTTGTTTGTCTGTACATGTACATCGCATCTACCAATTTCCGTACGAGTTGGATAATTCCTTCGTGACGCGTCGCTTGTCGTCTTAGAGTACATACAAGGTGTCTCTCCTAAGAGTCGTCAGGAGCGTTTTCCCCGGTGTTTCGGAAAGTATTTGCAAATTCGTTTTCGCATTGTGTAGTTGGAGTCAGCCCTAATGAATGCTGCTCACCAAGTATTTACGCGACGCCATATGTTGCAGGAAAACATCGGCTTGTTTCCAATTTAAAACAAAATGATTTTTAAAGCGTAATTTTACATGCTCATTCGATAGAGCACCCAAATTAACTTAGTGCCATTATCGTTTTATCGGTATATATTAACAGGCACAGTAAAACACGAAGAATAATCCGTACTAGGGCAGCGACAGTGTCGTCCTGGCCCGTGCTGAGTGCTACCGCCAAGCTGCAGCGCTTCTGCTCAGTCGCTCCCTGAGTACGGATTATTAAATTATTCCTGTCTTATTGACCCTGTTAATTCAAATCGAAGAAACAAATATTCCACTACACCAATCTGCGAGCACTCTATCGAATGGCACGTAAAATTCCTCTTTAACAGTAATTTTGTTTGAAATTGGAAACAAACCGTCGCTTTCCGTCGACACTGGGCGTTGTATAAAACATGCGACGAGCCGTATTTGTTTGGGCTGGCCCTAGCTACACATTGCAAGAACGAAATTGCATATATTTGCGGGGACACCAGAAAAAATGCGCCTGACGAATCTTAGGAGAGACACCTGGTATATATACTATACAGAGTGAATCACCTAAAACTTGCACCGCAAATATTGTGGATATGGAAAGTGCTGTTGATGTGGGGTTTTCACAGAATGAATTGATGGTCAGGGGATCGTACTGTCAGCCGATTAACAGACGGTAATAGTACTTAGAAAGTGTTTTGTGCCAACATACACTTTTTTAAATTGGACAATGCCTGTTGATAGTAATAGACTAAAAGTACGGTAAGTCAGAACCTCAGTGCTGTTTTTTGCTGGATTCTAGTGCGTGTCGTTTACGAGACATCGCCGGCCGGAGTGGCCGAGCGGTTCTAGGCGCTTCAGTCTGGAACTGCGCGACCGCTACGGGTGCAGGTTCGAATCCTGCCTCGGGCATGAATGTGTGTGATGTCCTTAGGTTAGCTAGGTTAAAGTAGTTCTAAGTTCTAGGGGACTGATGACCTCAGATGTTAAGTCCCATAGTGCTCAGAGCCATTTCAACTATTTTACGAGATATCGTATTTTGAAAAGTTCCCACACAGACACTTGTAGAATACCTGTGGTAGCACACACTAAAGAACAAGTGCATACACTTGTCATGTGGATTCTGAGCAGTAACGAGACAACTGACCATTACAGGTTGAGTTCAAATTGATCACTAGCAGTGGGAATACACGCTTCCAGTCTGATATGAAACGACTGCTGCACACATGCTAGCATTTCAGCGGAGATGTCCAAGCAGGCTATAGTAATGCGTCGTTGGATATCATCGGGAGTAGTTGGCATGTCCTTTTAGACAGCATCTTTCACCTTTCCCTTCAGAAAAAGTGTAGAAGCGTCAAATCCGGGGAACTGGCCGGCGTCCTATGCGTCCAATCCAACAATTTGGAAGCAAGTTGTGAAGACCTGCTGCAGTACTTCGTGTACTATGAGATGGACAGCAGGTTCCTCCCAGTCTGCAATGGAACATCTAGCATCCGAGGAAGATGGTTTTGTTAGGAGGCTACGTTGCTTGTGCGCGTTCACTGTTCCATCTATGAAAAACGGACCTATGCCACACCACACATTTTCACTCCATGAACGCTGACGATTGCCCTTACGAAGCCAAGCCGCGCGGTATTAGCCGAGCGATCTAAAAGACGCTGCAGTCATGGACTGCGCAGCTGGTCCCGGCGGATGTTCGAGTCATCCCTCGGGCATGGGTGTGTGTGTTTGTCCTTAGGATAATTTAGGTTAAGTAGTGTGTAAGCTTAGGGACTGATAACCTTAGCAGTTAAGTCCCATAAGATTCCACACACATTTGAACATTTTGAACGAAGCCAACGGGGATTGTCAAACGACCAAAAGTGCATGTTTCGGCGGTTTGCCTGGCCGTGATTGATAAATGTGGCTTCATCACTAAACAAGATACATTGTACATCGGGAGTAACCTGTCTTAATGCCCATATACAGAAGTTAACACGATTATCGTGATCGTTTCCACGTAGCTCTTGATGGAGAGTGATGTGATAGACACGGAACTTATGTCGATGGAGAACGTATAGGACATTTGCCTGATGCATGCCACTTCATCGTGCGATTGAGCGGTAGCTAACGTGCTGATCAACTACAACAGCAGCAAGACATTAATTTCCTCCTCTTCTCTCGTCACTGGTTACCTTCTGTTATGTTGTCTAGGCGTTACCACCATTCAAGTAACTATTTGAAGAGGTTGATAAATAATTGCCGAGATTGTTGTCGTGCACCATACAAGAATGTACTGCATTATTCCTACTCTCCCCCATACACCACGACCATGTCGCCTCTTTCTGCATAGGTAAATACCATTGTCCGCTTACGACCTGATACCTGGACTGTCACAAGAGTCGCAGCGCACTCAAGGAACACACAAGCACACTGTAAGCGAACATAACAATATTGTTCATAGCAACACACAGGTTGAATGGCACAAACAAGTGCCGGTATGGAAACTTTTCTTAATACGATATCTCGTAAACCACTAGCACTAGAATCCTGCAACAGACACCACTGACATTCTCATTTATCCTATTTTTAGTTTGTTAATGTCTACATCTACACCTAAAAGTTCATGGCTACTCTGCAAATCACACTTTAATGCCTGGCAGGGGATTCATCGAACCACCTTTACGATAACTCTCTGTTATTACTCTCTCGAACAGCGCGCGGAAAAGAACGAACACCTATATCTTACCGTGCGATCTCTGATTTCCCTTACTATATTTTGATGATCAGTTCGCCCTAAGCAGGTCGGAGGAAAAAGGTGGTAACTGAAATTTCGTGAGATCCCGTCGCAACGAGAAACGCCTTTGTTTTAGTGATGTCCAGCCCATATCCTGTATGAATCCCGTGTCACTTTCTCCCCCATTTCTCGATAACACAAAATGCGCTGTTCTACTCTGAACTTCTCGATGTACTCCGTTAAGCCTATCTGGTAAGGATTCCACACGGGACGGCAGTACTCCAAAAGAGCACGGACAAGCGCAGCGTAGGCAGTCTCTTTAGTAGATCTGTTGCATCTTCTAAGTGTCCTGCCAATAAAAGACAGTCTTTGGTTTCCCTTCCGCACAACATTTTCTATGTGTTATTTCCAATTTAAGTTGTTCGTAATTGTAATTCGTAGGCATTTTGTTGAATTTACGGCCTTTAGAAGTGATTGATTTATCATGTAACCGAAGATTGACGGATTCCTTTTAGCACTCATGTTTATGACCTCAAAAGTTTCATTATTTGGTGTCAATTGCCAATCTTCGCACCGTAGGAATATCTGAATCGTTTTCCAATTGGTTTTTGATCTTCTGATGATTTTATTAGACGATAAACGCCAGTATCATCCGCAAACAACCAAAGATGGCTGCTCAAATTATCCCCTAAGACGTTTATACAGATAGGGAACAAAAGAGAGCCTATAAAACTACCAGAAATGACTTCTGTTTTACTCGATTACATTCGGTAAGTTACTACAAACTGCGACCTCTCTGACAGGAAATAGCAATACCAGTCACACAGCTGCGACAATATTCCATAAAAACGCAATTTGATTACAAGCTGTTTGTGACGTACGGTGTCAAAAGCCTTCCGGAAATCTAGAAATACAGAATCCATTTGAAATGCCTTGTCGATATCAATCAACACTTCGTGTGAGTAGAGAACTAGTTGAGTTTCACAACAACCATATTTTCTAAATTAGTGTTGACTATGTGTCAATAGACCATTCTCTTCGAGGTAATTCGTAGTGTTCGAAACAATATACAGGGTGATTCAAAAAGAATACCACAACTTTAGGAATTTAAAACTCTGCAACGACAAAAGGCAGAGCTAAGCACTATCTGTCGGCGAATTAAGAGAGCTATAAAGTTTCATTTAGTTGTACATTTGTTCGCTTTAGGCGCTGTTGACTAGGCTGAAAACCAAACTACCCGAGGCAGCCCGCGACAGAGCACTTCATCACTGGCCTCCAAGAAGCCCTGATCTTACTCCCTGCGATTTTTTCTTATGGGGGTATGTTAAGGATATGGTGTTTCGGCCACCTCTCCCAGCCACCATTGATGATTTGAAACGAGAAATAACAGCAGCTATCCAAACTGTTACGCCTGATATGCTACAGAGAGTGTGGAACGAGTTGGAGTATCGGGTTGATATTGCTCGTGTGTCTGGAGGGGGCCATATTGAACATCTCTGAACTTGTTTTTGGGTGAAAAAAAACCTTTTTAAATACTCTTTGTAATGATGTATAACAGAAGGTTATATTATGTTTCTTTCATTGAATACACATTTTGAAAGTTGCGGTATTCTTTTTGAATCATCCTGTATATTCCACAATCCTGCTGCATATCGACGCTAATGACATGGGCCTTTAATTTAGCGGATTACTCCTATTGTCTTTCTTGGATATTGATATTACCTGTGTGACTTTCCATTCCTTGTGTACTGATCTGCTTCCAGCGAGCGGCTATATATGTTTGTTAAGTATGGAGATTTTGCGTCAGCATATTCTGAAAGGAACCCAACTGGCATACAGTCTGGACCGGAAGACTTGCTTTTATTAAGTGATTTAAGTTGCTTCCCTATTCAAGGATAACTATTTCTAAGTTACTCACGTTGGTAGTTGTTCTTGATTCGAACCCTAAGACATGTACTTCGTCTTCTTTGGTGAAAGAAATTCGGAAAACCATGTTTAGTATCTCTGCTTTCCTGGCGCTGTCAATAGGCATTGTTCCATTTAAAAAGGTGTGCGTTTGCACAAAAAATATACTTTCTACATATTATTACAATCTTTTTTCTGGCTAACAATACGAGCCCCTGATTACCAATCAGTTCTGTGAAAACCGTACACGAATAGCTCTTCCCATTTACGCAGTACTTACGGTGTAAGTTTAAGGTGATTCACCCTGTATATAAACTGAAGAGCCAAAGAAACTGGTACACCTGGCTAATATCGCGTAGGGCCCCCCGATCAAACAGAAGTGCCGCAACACGACGTGGCATGAACTCGACTAATGTCTGAAGTAGTGCTGGAGGGAAATGACACAATGAATCCTGCAGGGCTGTCCATAAATCCGTAAGAGTACAACGGGGTGGAGATCTCTTCTAAACAGCACGTTGCCATGCATCCGAGATATTGTCAATAATGTTCATATCTGGGAAGTTTGGTGTCCAGTGGAAGTGTTTAAACTCAGAAGAGTGTTCCTGGAGCCACTCTGTAGCAATCATGCACGTGTGGCGTGTCGCATTGTCCTGCGGGATTTGTCCAAGTCCGTCGGAATGGTTTAAATGGCTCTGAGCACTATGGGACTCAACTGCTGAAGTCATCAGTCCCCTAGAACTTAGAACTACTTAAACCTAACTAACCTAAGGACATCACACACATCCATGCCCGAGGCAGGATTCGAACTTGCGACCCGTCGGAATGCACAATGGGCATGAATGGATGCAGGTGATCAGACAGGATGCTTACGTACGTATCAGGCGTCCCTTATCACTCCAACTGCACACGCCCCACACCATTACAGAGCCTCCATCAGCTTGTACAGTCTCCTACTGACATGAAGGCTCCGTGGATTCTTGAGGTTGTCTCCATACACGTACACGTCCATCCGCTCGATGCAGTTTGGAAGGAGACCTAATGTCGGAGTTGACGGCCCAGGCGAGGCGTAAAGCTTTGTGTCGTGCAGTCATCAAGGGTACACGAGTAGGTCTTCGGCTCCAAAAGTCCATATCGATGATGTTTCGTTGAATGGTTCGCACGCTGACACTTGTGATGTCCAAGCACTGAAATCTGCAGCAATTAACGGAAGGGTTGCACCTCTGTCACGTTGAACGATTGTTTTCAGTCGTCGTTGGTCCCGTTCTTGCAGGATATTTTTCCGGTCGCAGCGATGTCAGAGATTTGATGTTTTACTGGATTCCTGATATTCACGATACACTCGTGAAATAGTCGTACCGGATAAAATCCCCACTTCATCGCTACCTCGGAGCTGCTGTGTCCCATCGCTCACGATGCGGCTGTGTGTAAGATGATAGCAACGCAACAAAACTGTAGGGAACTGTCGGAAGACCTGCAGACGATTTATGATTGGTGCAACGACTGGCAGTTGTCTCGCTCGCACTCTTTTGGCTTCTTTGGGACTTGGTGATCCCGCGCCAATGTCATCATTTGCCTCCGATTCTTCCTGTTCCACACAGCTTCCTTCCATTCAGTGACACCCAACACTTCACTCTCTGTCACTTCACCTTGTCGCCTGCTACTAGGTTGTACAGAGGGCCTTGAGCCTTCCATCTTCTTGCTGTATACCAAACAGATTATTCTGCCAGGGACCATTAAGACGACATGGCACACCCAAAGTAAACGTCTCGGTTTGGCAATGTTCACAACAGAAGTTTGGTCGGCCAGCTCAACTAATTATCCATTGGATCTCCAAACCGATCTTTGTGTTGGTTGGTTAAATGATGACTCAAAGATTTTTCCGTGCAGTTCATTTTCTAAGACTGATAGTTGATGCCCTCCACTTTTGGTCATGTCCTGTGCTTCCTCTGCATGCAGCAGTACTGACCTGCTGATGATGTTGCTGAGTTTCTGCTTAGTTTTCTGGACAAGAGTTTGGAGGATAGAAGTTTTGTGGCGAAGGCTAAACTTTGTTTGCTTTCCGTAGTCTAGTTTGGTATTCGATTTGTCTTCTGTAGCAGTTCTTTGCATTTAAACCAATGTATTTGAAGTCGTAAGTGCCCTTGAAAGTGTAGCTTCTATGGAAAGGTCATCACGTAGTTCTGTAGCCGTTCTTTAGCTTTGTGTGATAGTTTATTCTTTTTTCATTAATTTTCTTGATTATTTTCATGGCAGTTTCATTTAGATTCTTAGCGTTTCAGTTTCACCATTGTTGTTTTCTACTGAAAGTATGTCATTTGCATATGCCAGTATATTTGGTTGTCTATGTGTGATATTTTCATTTGTTGCCACTTTGGCTTCTCTTACTAATTTTTCCACGTAACGTTAAAGAAAAGTTTGGATAAAACATCAACTAGCAGTTGACACTGAACTGAAATAAATGTAACATATTGCACAAAAATTGGCGAATAAATCCGCTATTGGCGGCAAATACGTATGAGTAATCATCTGGAGCGACCTAAAGTGTAATGACCACTTGAAACAAACTGTTCGAAAAGTAGATGCGACACAGCGATTCGTAAGAAGAATCTTAAGGAAATATAATTCACCCCCGAAAGAAGTGGCCTACAAAGCACACGTTCGACGTATTCTTGAGTATTACTCGTAAGTCTGGGACCCTTACCACGTTGGATTAATACGAGGATAATCCCAAAAGTAGGTCTCCTATTTTTTTTATACAATGGTTTACATCGGTTTACAGCTTGAACATTTACCTATTTTTCGACATAATCACCATTTCTGTCGATGCATTTTTGTAGACGCTGTGGCAGTTTTTGCATGCCCATGTCATGCCAGCTCACAGCCACGCGGTCTCCCGCTCCTTTGTTCGTCGTGAATTTCGGTCCGACCAGCTGCAGACTCTCTACACCACTTACGAACATTTTTGACATTCATTCACGACTCGCCATAAACTTCCGTCAATTGGCGATGGTTTTCAATCGGCGTAGTGCCCTTTGCGTTCAAAAACCGAATAACTGCGCGCAATACGCACTTGGCGGTGTGAAAAGTATTTAAACCGACAAACTCTAGGAGGTTGTAGGGAACATCAAAACAAATATTTTTCCCTAATGTCATTTTTTCCTATGAGGATTATTTAAACCGGTGGAGGTCATATTACGCTCTTAAATTGTTAAAGGCCGTATTACGCTCTTCAGTTGTAGGCAACTGCTGCCCACCAGTCTCTGTTTACTAATGAAGCGATACACCTGGAGTGAGTACACTGATATGGTTGGTGCGTACTACGTAGCGCACTACAACGGACGAGCTACACAGCGGGTTTATCAACAACAATATCCTAATCGCCGTATCCCGCATCATACCACCTTTGCTGCTGTGTACCAACGTCTGCGTGAGACCGGGTCATTTGGCACATTACCTGATCAGGGACTCCGTCGCAGCCGGCCGCGGTGGTCTCGCGGTTCTAGGCGCGCAGTCCGGAACCGCGCGACTGCTACGGTCGCAGGTTCGAATCCTGCCTCGAGCATGGATGTTTGTGATGTCCTTAGGTTAGTTAGGTTTAAGTAGTTCTAAGTTCTAGGGGACTGATGACCTCAGATGTTAAGTCCCATAGTGCTCAGAGCCATTTGAACCATTTGAACTCCGTCGCACGGTAAGAACGCTGCAATTTGAGGAATCTGTATTGCAGCATATGGAGCGGGATCCTTCAATCAGCACTCGTACAATTGCACGTAACATGAGGACGAATCAGACGAATGTAATAACAGTCCTTCGAGAGCGGTTGTTACGTCCATTTCACTTACAGAGTGTCCACAACCTCGAACCAGTTGATTATCCACCCAGAGCACAGTTTTCGCAGTGGTACCTGGGACACTGTGAAACGCTTCCTACATTTCCATCCTTTGCGTTGTTTACCGATGAAGCAACGTTCTGGCGTTCTTCAACATGCACAATTCGCATGTTTGGAGTGAGGATATCCCACATGCCACAGTTACAAGCGCCCATCAAGTGCGGTTCATCCTTAATGTGTGGGTCAGTGTTGTTGGGGACTGTTTAATTGGACCATATCTGCTACCTAGGCCATTAAATGGCAGGCACTATTACAATTTTCTCGCCAGAGCATTGCCAGAATTGCTGGAAGACGTCCCGCTCCCTGTAAGACAACACATTTGGTTCCAACATGACGGGGCGCCGGCACATTTCAGTCGTCTTGTGCGTCGATTCCTGGACCGACGGTTCCCAGAAACGTGTATTGGCTGAGGTGATCCTGTACCACGGCCCGCTCGATCCGCAGATATGTCCCCTCTGGACTTTTTTGTGTGGGGAGAGATGCGCAACCTTGTTTACGCAACTCCTGTTGCATCAGAAGAGGATCTGGTTGCTCATATAGTAGCAGCAGCAGGAACAATTCAGGATACTCCTGGGGTTTTTGCCCGTGTCAGACATACATGATCCGCCGGTGTAACCTTTGTTTACGTGTCAATGGAGGCATTTTTGAAAATCTACTGTAGTTGAAATTGGGTTGTGTTAATGTGTTGTCTCTTGATCACAAAAAATGGAAAAGTGTTTGTTGGTTTAATTAATTTGCCGCCAGAGAAATCTTCCTCTACCAGTTTAATTACACCTCATAGGAAAAAATGACATTAGGGAAAAATATTTGTTTTGATGTCCCCAACAACCCCCCAGAGTTTGTCGGTTTAAATACTTTTCACCCTGTATTACTTCCTCCCACAAGTTTCGAGAAAATTCGAAGAGTTAGAGCTAATGCGGAGGTTTACCGACCATCACTCTTCCCAAGCGTCATTCGGGAATGGTACAGAGAAGGGGAATCAGATAGTGGTAGCATACGTACCCTCCACCACATACTCTAACGTTGCTTTCGATCTATGTGTGTAGATGTTTGGCTGTCCATCTCGTTCTTCATAGAAATACTGATTTGACACTCTCAGCATGGAGGGAATAATGAGCTAGTGGGCTGATCCCTTAAACTCATCAGTTCATTCCATCAGTACCGCCTTATCTAGCACCTTTCACCTCAAAGAAGTCGTGTGCAATTGTTAATACACTCCTGGAAATTGAAATAAGAACACCGTGTATTCATTGTCCCAGGAAGGGGAAACTTTATTGACACATTCCTGGGGTCAGATACATCACATGATCACACTGACAGAACCACAGGCACATAGACACAGGCAACAGAGCATGCACAATGTCGGCACTAGTACAGTGTATATCCACCTTTCGCAGCAATGCAGGCTGCTATTCTCCCATGGAGACGATCGTAGAGATGCTGGATGTAGTCCTGTGGAACGGCTTGCCATGCCATTTCCACCTGGCGCCTCAGTTGGACCAGCGTTCGTGCTGGACGTGCAGACCGCGTGAGACGACGCTTCATCCAGTCCCAAACATGCTCAATGGGGGACAGATCCGGAGATCTTGCTGGCCAGGGTAGTTGACTTACACCTTCTAGAGCACGTTGGGTGGCACGGGATACACGCGGACGTGCATTGTCCTGTTGGAACAGCAAGTTCCCTTGCCGGTCTAGGAATGGTAGAACGATGGGTTCGATGACGGTTTGGATGTACCGTGCACTATTCAGTGTCCCCTCGACGATCACCAGTGGTGTACGGCCAGTGTAGGAGATCGCTCCCCACACCATGATGCCGGGTGTTGGCCCTGTGTGCCTCGGTCGTATGCAGTCCTGTTTGTGGCGCTCACCTGCACGGCGCCAAACACGCATACGACCATCATTGGCACCAAGGCAGAAGCGACTCTCATCGCTGAAGACGACACGTCTCCATTCGTCCCTCCATTCACGCCTGTCGCGACACCACTGGAGGCGGGCTGCACGATGTTGGGGCGTGAGCGGAAGACGGCCTAACGGTGTGCGGGACCGTAGCCCAGCTTCATGGAGACGGTTGCGAATGGTCCTCGCCGATACCCCAGGAGCAACAGTGTCCCTAATTTGCTGGGAAGTGGCGGTGCGGTCCCCTACGGCACTGCGTAGGATCCTACGGTCTTGGCGTGCATCCGTGCGTCGCTGCGGTCCGGTCCCAGGTCGACGGGCACGTGCACCTTCCGCCGACCACTGGCGACAACATCGATGTACTGTGGAGACCTCACGCCCCACGTGTTGAGCAATTCGGCGGTACGTCCACCCGGCCTCCCGCATGCCCACTATACGCCCTCGCTCAAAGTCCGTCAAATGCACATACGGTTCACGTGCACGCTGTCGCGGCATGCTACCAGTGTTAAAGACTGCGATGGAGCTCCGTATGCCACGGTAAACTGGCTGACACTGACGGCGGCGCTGCACAAATGCTGCGCAGCTAGCGCCATTCGACGGCCAACACCGCGGTTCCTGGTGTGTCCGCTGTGCCGTGCGTGTGATCATTGCTTGTACAGCCCTCTCGCAGTGTCCGGAGCAAGTATGGTGGGTCTGACACACCGGTGTCAATGTGTTCTTTTTTCCATTTCCAGGAGTGTAGAACTTGTTTTGGAGAGAGAGTGGAGGAGCTGTGCACCAAATTGCCAGCAGCAACAACAGTGTGGAGAGTGTGGGTGCCGCCTTATGGGTGTGTTACAGACATGTCCGGGCTGGAAGGCGAGGCCCCCGACTACGAGCGCAGGCCGCCGTCCCAGCTGTTCGTCGTGCTGGGCGCTGCCACGGCCAACTGGGATCCCGATGCACCGGGTGCCGTCATAAACAAGGTAAACCACTTTGCCCTGTTATATAAGGGGGTTAAACTTATGTAGGGACTTCCGGTAACACGACCTTGGTTCGCTGCCAGGCCACTTGGAGCGCTGAAAGTATTCAGTCCTCCATCATCGCTGTGCGGGGTAGCCGTGCAGTCTAGGTGTCTTTCCACGGTTCGCGTGGCTCCCCCCACTGGAGGTTCGGGCCCTCCCTCGAGCATGGGTGTGCGTGTGTTGTCCTTAGTGTAAGTTAGTTTAAGTTAGATGAAGTGGTGCGTAAGTCTAGGGACAGATGACCTCAGCAGTTTGGTCCCATAGTCCTTACCACAAATTTCCAAATTCCCTCCATCATCTTATCTTATTCTTGGGAAATTTAAAGTCTTCAATATTTATTGTGGTTTAGTACAAAATAGAAGCTGGTTTCATTCCACTGTGTTCCTGTCTGCGACCTACTTGTGTGTATTGCACCCTTTGAACTGCATTGTACATACGTTACTCATATTATGCTTCCATCTGCAAAACTGGGTGGGGTAAATAATTCAGTATTGGCTTTTGTTTCACGTAAAACAGGAGCTAGTTTTGTAGCATGTTCTTCTGCGGACTTATGTACTGGGTGATCAAAAAGTCAGTATAAATTTGAAAACTTAATAAACCACGGAAGAACGTAGATAGAGAGGTAAAAATTGACACACATGCTTGGAATGACATGGGGTTTTATTAGAACGAAACAAAAAAAAAAAAAAAACAAAACAAAGTATTGCTAGACGCGTGAAAGATCTCTTGCGCGCGTCATTTGATGGTGCTCGTGTGCTCAGCTGCCACTTTCGTCATGCTTGGCCTCCCAGGTCCCCAGACCTCAGTCCGTGTGATTATCGGCTTTGGGGTTACCTGAAGTCGCAAGTGTATCGTGATCGACCGACATCTCTAGGGATGCTGAAAGACAGCATCCGACGCCAATGCCTCACCATAACTCCGGACATGCTTTACAGTGCTGTTCACAACATTATTCCTCGACTACAGCTATTGTTGAGGAATGATGGTGGACATATTGAGCATTTCCTGTAAAGAACATTATCTTTGCTTTGTCTTACTTTGTTATGCTAATTATTGCTATTCTGATGAGATGAAGCGCTATCTGTCGGACATTTTTTGAACTTATGTATTTTTTTGGTTCTAATAAAACCCCATGTTATTCCAAGCATGTGTGTCAATTTGTGCCTCTCTATCTACATTATTCCGTGATTTACTCAGTTTTCAAATTTATACTGACTTTTTGATCACCCGGTATATTTGATACTGCTTACGACCCGTGTATGAACTGCTCGGTTTAGAAGCATTGTAAGTATATTGCTTGTGTTCTACTTCATTTTTGTTAGCATCTGTGTTGTGAACTTTTCCATATTTAATGGAGAACTCTCTGCTAGCAGGTTTTGACAGAATTGGTATTCATCTTTATTACATCTTGTGACGGAAAAACTATGTAATGTTACTTTTAATGGCTTTTCTTCTTGCCACTGAGTGCCATGCATTTCACAGCGGCTTGCAGAGAATGGATATAAAGGTAAATAAGTATGTTCGTAGTCTTAGCGACTAGAACATTCTTCGTTACAAATGCTAAAAATGTAACGGTAGTTACGCAGAAGTATTCATGCGTTATTAACAAATACTACAAAGAATACATTTTAGCAGAAATCAGTGTACTAGAATCATGCATCATCCTCTTCAATGAAAAGTTCGGAGTCCCTCATTAAATCCGAGAAATTACGAAAAACGGATGCACAAAAAGAAAATACGGAGAATAGGAGCAACAAACTATATATTTAAATCGGGCTGTTCACACACGGATTCACAAGTACTAACAAGTAGACATGAGTCCACATGCGACGAGACAGTTTCTGTTTCGTAGGAAACAAAAAAGGATATCATGTATCCCAGTCAATATTACGGATCTGAGGAAAAATTAAGCAGAACACGAGCAACATATTTACATTGTAATTCAAAGAGTGCAATAGGCACAGGAAAATCCTAATCAGGAACACATTACAATGAAGCCAGCTTCTGTGTCATGTCAGATAATTTCTAAGGTTCTGACAAAGTTAAAGCAAAATTATTTCCACTTGATAATAGCCACATGACCGAAATTCTAATAGTGGGTTTTACAAATAAATAAATTTTACTGTCAAAAAGCAAATATGATGTCTTTTTAAAAAATTTACGTGACTTTTAACCCAAATTAAGAGAAGTTAATCTTAGTTTCTGACTGAGTCTTCTAGAATACGCAGACTGACAAAAACGCCATACTTTTCCTGTATTCAAAGTTCACTATCAGGCCACTAAGAGCGCTGCTATCTTTCTCTGCTTCCTTAACCTAACATGGGCCTTGCGCTTCTCATAATTTGGTGTTCTGTGTTGTTCAAATGTGTGTGAAATCTTATGGGAGTTAACTGCTAAGGTCATCAGTCCCTAAGCTTACACACTACTTAACCTAAATTATCCCAAGGACAAACACACACAGCCATGCCCGAGGGAGGACTCGAACCTCCGCCGGGACCAGCCGCACAGTCCACGACTGCGCCGCTCGGCTAATCCAGCTCGGCGGTGTTCAGTGCTTACACCAGTAACATGGATGGGAAATCAACAGCTCGCTGATCGTTAACCAGTTCATAGAGAGCCGATTAATTTGTAAGTGGTTTTTAATGCGATCTTCAGAATGTAATTGTAACCGATTAGCTATTAAACTGAATATCGGCGGTATGTTCTACGTGGAAAAAAATGTAGTGGAAGGAATCTCTAAAATCGCACTGAACTGTCAGATGACGATAGATGTGTGGCATGTCAGAAGTATGCAGTTAGTAGCCGATGCAGACAGTGAATGGCGATGTGATCGAATGAGACTACAAGATAACCACAAAATGAAGTGCAACGAACAATTTTAATTCACTTCAGGGAGTAATAATTCTTTCCTAGTGCGGTGGTTGTGCTGTTCGAATAAATCATGTACCTAACAAGGGAACCTCCCCATCGCACCCCCCTCAGATTTAGTTATAAGTTGGCACAGTGAATAGGCCTTGGAAAAATGAACACAGATCAATCGAGAAAACAGGAAAAAGTTGTGTGGAACTATGACAAAAATAAGCAAAATGTACGATCTGAGTAGTCCATGCGCATGATAAGTAACATCAAGGACATTATGAGCTCAGACGTGCCGTGGTCCCGTGGTTAGCGTGGGCAGCTGCGGAACGAGAGGTCCTTGGTTCAAGTCTTCCCTCGAGTGACAAGTTTAAATTTTTATTTTCAGAAAATTATTATCTGTCCGTCCGCGTCAATTATCAAATGGTTCAAATGGCTCTGAGCACTATGGGACTTAACATCTATGGTCATCAGTCCCCTAGAACTTAGAACTACTTAAACCTAACTAAGCTAAGGACGTCACACAACACCCAGTCAACACGAGGCAGAGAAAATTCCTGACCCCGCCGGGAATCGAACCCGGAAACCCGGGCGTGGGAAGCGAGAACGCTACCGCACGACCACGAGCTGCGGACGTCAATTATCAAACTTTAGGCTCTCACACATAATCAACTTCGCTCTCCAAAATTCCAGGACATGTTCAGATTTGCTTGGACATATGTAGGATTTGACGGTCTACACACGTAAAAATTTGAAAACGTTAAAAACATATGTTTTGACAGAGCACGGGAAAACTGTGCGACTGTGAAGCTGTTGCATTCATTTGTTGCACATTATGTGACAAACTCTTATGTTTTCATCACTTTTTTGGGAGTGATAATCACATCCACTAGAAAATCTAAATCGGGCAAGGTAGAAGAATCTTTTTACCGATTCGCCAAACGTACAAGTTAGGTGGGTCGACAACATATTCCTGTCACGTGACGCACATGCCGTCACCAGTGTCGTATAGAATACATCAGACGTGTTTTTGAGGAATCGGTTGACCTATGACCTTGCGATCAAATGTTTTCGGTTCCCATTGGAGAGGCACGTCCTTTCGTCTACTAATCGCACGGTTTTGCGGTGCAGTTGCAAAACACAGACACTAAAATTATTACAGTGAACAGAGACGTCAATGAACGAACGGACAGATCATAACTTTGCGAAAGTAAAAAAGTAAATTTCTAACACGGGGAAAAACTTGAACCGAGGACCCCTCGTCCCGTAGCTGCTCACGCTAACCACGGGACCACGGCGCTCCTGAGTTCATATTCTCCTAGATGTTGCCTATCTTGCGCATGGACTACTCAGTTTGTATATTTTGCTTATTTTTTTCATAGTTCCACACAACTTCTTCCTGTTTTCTCGATTGATCTGTGTTCAGTTTTTCAAGGTCTATCCACTGTGCCAACTTATAACTAAATCTGAGGGGGGTAGGATGGGGAGGTTCCCTTGTAAGAAGCGCGGCCTCTACTGGTGTGGCGAATTCGTGCTGCGTTTACTTCATATTGCCCGAGACTATCCGATAAGGAGGAAGTTAGAATCGCGTTACTTGCAATAATCAGTTCATTCAGGTTTCTGAATTGGACACACTGTGAGGTCATGAAACGGACACTGCAAGCTTCGTGACGCTATTTAAGGAGAGGCAAAACCATATACTTCAACTGAAGATCTGCCTGAAGCACCGAGACACTTGCCAGATGTACAAAACGATGTACTCGAAATTATGGCTCACATGTGACAAAATCTGACCAATTAAAATTTTTTCTATGTTGTGGAATTATGGCAGATTCAAAGATGAACGTAGTTAGCCAGGTACAGTTCACACTTCCTGTGCGTTGCGTCGACCCAGAGACGCGCTAGGAAAAGAATATTTTCTGGGCTTATATCGTTCGCTGGATTCTAGGACACATACGTTGCCAAGAGATACATCCTTTAAAGGTTCTCCCTAGGAACTGAGTTTCCACGCGCCCATTGTTTTGGTGATGCAGCCAGTACCTCTGAGCAGAACAAGTGTGCGAAGTAAATCCTTCTACTAGACCAGCCAGAGAGCTGGTATATCCACTGCAGTAATCATTGTTTGGATCTCGTAAAGTGCTACATCAGGGTAATTGTGAAAGACAGCTCAAGAATAATTCTGGAACCCACAAACAGAAAAAACATTTACTCTGTTTTGTGCTACCGTCTGGCGTCGACGAGATGAATCCAAATAAGAAAGTTCAACAGCTGATACCAATGTATCCAACTTGATGAGCTGTAAGGATAAAATCTTTGAAACATTTCGGAGAAAACTGTGACTGGGTCCACAAAATAGTTACACACAGCTCTGTTTGAGACGAAAGACAGCCAGACCTGTAGAGCTACGCGAATTGGCTCGAATAGTTTGAGACTTCTTTTTATATGACAGCCGCTGTTGAAGTATGTGGAGTAAACCCCCGCCCTCTGCCGCACCTTCACCGTTGAGTCCTCCCTACCCTCCACCTCTAAACCCTGTAACTCCTTTCCCAAGGTGGCCTCTATCGACTCCACCTACCGGATGATGCCTTCTCTCCTTCCATTTATCCCTCCTATCAACTCTGATCCTCACCTCCCCCTCCCTCCCCCTGTCCTTTTCCTAGACTCCCTCTCCCCCCCCCCACCCTCCATCTTGTCTTTTTCCCTCTTCCCTCTCTCTTTGACTCCCTTCTCTCCCTAGAGCCCTTTTGCATTCCCCTCCTCTGCCTTTCCCCTCTCGCATCTGCCATGCCCCCTTCTTATGAGTCCTTTCTGTCGGGTCCTCCCCCTCCCGTTTCGTTCTTCCTCTCCTCCCCCCTTTCTCCTCCTCCCCCCCCCCCCAATCTGTCCAGGTCCCCCCTATATGCCCTTGGCTGTGGTGTGACAACTTTTTAGCGCAGTTTTAAGTGAGTGTTAAGCGTTGTGCGTCTTTTTTCGTGTTGCGAACAGAAATCATACTGTCACTGGGTGTCATTTTTATATCTCTTGCGAACAGAAACCAGACTGTCGCCTTGTACTTTTAATTGTCTGTCTAGTATTTTACCTCCTTGCTTCCTGTGTATTTAATTAGCATCGCCACCCCTTCCGTTTTATGTTTTAACTTCCACAACTTTCCGCCATTTTACAATTTAAGTCACCATTTTTATTGCCTGCTTTTATTTTTTATTATCTTCTTCTTATGCTTTAAAAATTCTGTAGGCTGAAGAGCGGCGTACTAAGCTGCTGCCAGCCCGCCCCCTTTGGGGGGAATCGTAACTCAAAAAGGAAAAAAAATGTGTGGAGTACGCGAAAAACTGACAACACCCCTCTTGTCTGAGGTGCTGTCGTCATGATGTGATAAGCCACACCTCCTTACAGGGACGGCATCATGGCCTCCGCCTTCCCCTCTGCCTCCCAGGCCTGTCCTCTCCCATCTCCAGCCAACCAAAACCTAGTATTTTTACAGCCCATTAAAATTAAACAACTAATCACAATGTAGCTGTCATTTGATTTTTATAAAAATGGCACCATGTTAAAAGACATACGGTATTTTCATATCGAAAAAATATGCAACCTAACCTTCACCTGAAATGGCGTCATGTTGGAATATATTTGCCAATACTACGGTGTTTCTCTAACAATTACAAAGTTTCGCCCGAATTGACGCTACTCATCCCCCCCCCCCCCCCACACACACACACTAGCGCGCGTGCGCTCGTGTACACACGTACACAAATCTGAGGAAACACATTATGCACTCAAATGGACTTGGGAAGCTGGAGAGAGAGAGAGAGAGAGAGAGAGAGAGAGAGAGAGAGAGAGACAGACAGAGACAGAGAGAGAGAGACCTCGTTACATCAGCACTGAAGTGTTTGCATGCCAAGCCAGCTGATAAAAGGCAACTCATGTCAACTCCCCTAATTAACTTAATGCTTACTAGCATGAAGCAGGAACAATATGTTATACCGCAGAGGGAATGTAAGATAAAAAAACAAAGAAAAATACTTTAGAAATAAAATTTATTATGTAAAATATTGCAGTCCAAAGAAAAGCTAGATACACATTTGTTGACAGTTCACATTTGCATACACGATACATCAAAATCTATTACTGACACTCTAGTTATGACGAGGGATATTCATCATTTAAATTGCACAATTTTTTTACTTTTTACACATACACTAAAATCACATTCAGTGATCTTTACATTTTTGACGCCTTCATTCAGATAACTTTTAATACTTTTACATACTTCAGAGAGGCTATTTAATATTTTTGCATTTTTCTCACATACACAATAAAATCGACATATAAATGGTTAGCATCACTGCCTTCAGTGTGGAAGGACCCAGATTCGATTCTTAGTACCTTCTCAGACTGTTTTTGGGTAGGGAAATCTGGAATGGCGTTTCCTCTCAGCCCAAATGAGGAGGAGACAGTAATGGCGCCGGGCTAAGGTAGGCAACTTAATCAGAAGTAGAAAATGTTCGTCATCCTGTGCTATTAATCCTAGCCTGTGTAACAGTAGCAGCTACATAGCACTTTGAATTATCTTCTGCGAAGTTTTTAACTGAAGGTTCTATCACAGATTGTATATAATGAGGTCTTGAATGCTGATACAATCTGGTAAGACACTGACACGTAGAAATGGTTAGTAGCATCGTGCTACGTTGATGCATTTTCCTGACTGCAGTCTTCCAAACTAACGTTGATCTGAGTCTGTAGAGTTATTGAGTGTGGGGCAAACCGCCGAGTGCGTCTGCTTAAAAAGATGCGCCGGCCAGTTGATGCACCCATTTGGACATAGCGAGTAATGGAAAGCGAGCTCGCTGGCTGCACGCCGGCTGGAGATTTAAATGTGCCGGTGACGGCTGCATTGTAGCTGCGTGTGGCCTGTGTCACGCTGCGTGCGCTCGACCAAGACGCCGTCGATGCTGCTAACGCCTTCAACAGGAGAGTGTTTCAGACACTTTGCTTTGGACATTATGCGTTCTATTCCGACTCAGGTACATACCAGACCAACAAATGTTGTGATTGGTTTACCATTCGATAAGTTTTTCATTAGTCAAATCTCATTCACATTCACAAATGGAATACTGAATCTATAATTTACTGGAAAACCTGAAGTATCAAACCATGTATGGAAATCACTTCATGTTCTCATTATCCTGAGTTAGCCAAATTTCACGTATGAAGTACACTTTTCAAGACAGGTCCAAAAAGCTAAGGAAATTAATAAATCGGAAATTTTTATCACATTTCCTCTCTTAGTGCATTACTGCAATACTCTTTGTAACTGATTTGCATTTTCCCATATTCGACAGCAGCGTAGAAGGATGTCAGGCAGGGAAACAGAACCTGCATTTAGTTTTAGTTTTTCATCACCATCTGCCATCGTTTGTTCACATATGTTCATTATTAGGGAATGACCACTGTCATTGCTCAGACTGCGAAAATGCAAAAATATTAGACGTGATTTGTAACTGATTTTAATGTATGAGTGAAAATATAAAAACGTTGAATGAGCTTTGTAAAAATGTTGTACAACTGAAACTGTGAATGTCACTCATCATATATGAAGTGAACATAATACGCTATGCTAAAGGGTGTATGTAAATGTGAGAGTTCAACTAAGTGATCGTCTACACTTTGTTTGGACATAATCATTTTTACAATAACTTTTGTATTTAGAGTATTTTTGTTCGTTTTCCCCTCCCTATTTCATCTGTAATATATTATATCGTTTGTCCTTCATAGAAGTAAGCACTAGCACCCTTTAGCAGCCATCTGGCCATACACACAAACATCCCAGCACCGACGTAACGATCTCTCTCTCTATCTCTCTCTCTCTCTCTCTCTCTCTCTCTCTCTCTCCCTCCAGCGTTCCCACAACACTCAGTTCCTCTGATATGTATGTTTGTGTGTCTTTACGATGAATAGCGCAAATTTACACAATTCACTTGAAGATACTTATGTAATTTCTTTGACCATGGCACCAATTCAAGTGAAGGTTAACAACTTTTTTCGACATATAACATACTGCAGTACTGACAAATTCGATTGAACATGGCTTCAATTTTGCACAATTTAGGTGAAGCATATATATTTCTTCGAAATGGAAATACTGTAGCGTTCGCAAATATCTCTGAACACCATACCATTTCAGAAGAAGGTTACATTTTTTTCCATACGCAAATATTGTATATTTTTTGAACGTAGCACCATTTTTCAAGCGAAGATTACATAATTTGACAGGTACACTGTGATTGGCTTGTTTCATTTAAATAGCAGTTAAAACAGTACGCTGTGATTGGCTGGAGAGGAAAGGAGTGGGGAGGCGGAGCAAGAAGGGGAGGGGGCATGCTGACATTATTGAAAATAAGTGTGGCTTGTCATGTGATGATGATGATGATGATGATGATGATGATGATGATATAGATAAGGGACGTAGCTTGTGTCATCATGGGTTTGCCCTGGAATGTAGCTTACCACCACTAACACTTGCTCTTTTCAAGGATATTTAAGTGTGAAGTGGATCAGATTGCCGATGGATATACTTCTAAACTGTAAAGTATCCTCTCCTGGAAGACAACTTGCTTCTGAATGTGGCAGGGTTAAAGAAATGTCTCAGGAAGCTATTTACTTAATTTTTCTGATTATCACAGTTTCAGTATCGCTGGCATTCTCTGCGAGAATGCACAATGACCAAGTCGAGACTCATCCAGTTACACCTCTTACATGTTTATCAAGCCAGGCCAAGGAAAATGGCATGAAAAAATTTGTTTGCCAAATTGTGGAAAGAAAAGCTACGTTCGGAAAAAATACGTAAAAGTTTTGGTGTCTAAAAAGAGACAAAGCAAATACCTCCTTTTTCAAAGAAATTTTGATTCGTTTGACACTGTTTCTAAGATAGTAATAATATTGATAATAATTATAAGATGTTTATCAATTGTCAAACGTTATTGCAAACTATAATAAATATGAAATGTTCTTTGGAAATAGTCTCAGAAGAATTTGTAACTAATATCTAACCAGCCATGAGACGTCTTTAAAAAATCGAGGGAACGAAATTGTTTCCAAGAAGCAGAAAATTAAAATTTGAACCACATCTACGACTTTTAATATTACTAAATTGTTTCTTTTTGTGAACAACATACCACAGATTGTCTAAAGTCTTCCTTCACTATCAATATACGTACATACATTGTCTGACAAAAATAGGTCAAGCGCCCAGCAGAGGAGGAGGAAACAAAATGAAACTTCACGGATTGAAAGGGTATGTGACTACAAAATCGAGTCAAATTTACGAAGAACTTGGCAGTATGGGCCCACTTTTTAATATGAGGCTGCATCCACTCAGGCCTAGATTCATGACTGATTCGGTTAGGAAGGGATCATAAAGTCATTGTGTCCTCTCGTGAGGCAAGCTGGCCTACAAGTGTTGTAACTGGTCCTTGATATCATGAATACTGGCACTGGGATGGCGTTGATGTCCGAGATGGTCCCACACATGTTCTATCAGGGACAGATCTGAGGATCTCACTGACCACGGGAGTTTCTCAATATTTCGCAGACAGTGGGTAGGGACACGTATTGTTGAAAAATGGCACCGTCAATTATGAGGTAACGCATGAGGACGCAGGGTGTCCGTGTCGTACCGTTGTGCCTCCAGAGTTCCCTCAATCACTACCAGACCTGAACTGAAGTCATACCGAGTGGCGTCCCACAACGTGACGACAGTAGTAACACAGCAATGCCGTTCCGAATCATTGGAAGAATGGGACTTCTGCCCTCGTCGCCACCACACTCGCCGACGATCGTCATCTGATGTAGTGCAGAACCGTAGTCAATCGTTGAACAGAATGCGATGCCATTCGTGATCAGCCTATACTTCACAATACAGCTGTTTCCCTTGTGATGATAACAACAACCCACGCATCGGATGGCAATTCCCCAGTCCGGCTGCTGCTACTCGTCTCCTACCAATGGCGCAGGATGACAGTGTGTTGCAGGTGGGTTACCACTTGTTCTTGGATATCGGCACATATATCAAGATGTTAACATGTGGTTCGTACACAATACGGCGATCCTTTCTTGTGACTGTGATTAGATTAGATTAGAATCAGTTTTCGTTTCATAGACCCAAAAAATGAGGTGATTCTCGTGGGTGTGGAACATGTCAGAAAGTATGACATAACAACATAAAACATTTGAATATAATACTTAGTACCCTGATCATTTCTCAGGAGATAGTCGAAAATAAGTTAATACAATGCAGTAAACTGGGACAGCTAATATTTACAGAATTAACACACGGTCAGAATGAAACATTGTTATGCATTATTAATAAATTTATGATACGCAAAATACCAAATCTTGAGCGTTGTGATCAAGTGTTGTGATAACTGAAATCTAACAGATGTTTTTACTTAAGCTGACTAACAGTCTCTGTTAAGATATTCATCTACGAAGTAGAAGGAGTTGCCTATCAAAAAGTCTTTCAAACTCTGTTTAAATCGTGCTTTATCTAAAACCAAGTTTTTAATGGTTGCTGGCAATTTATTAAAAATGTATGTTCCTGAATATTGGATCCCTTTTTGGACCAAGGTAAGTCGTTTTAGGCCTTTATGTAGATTCTTCTTATTCCTAGTATTGATACTGTGTACTGAGCTATTGGTTGGAAATAGAGAAGTATTACTTGCAACAAATTTCATTAAGGAATAAATATACTGAGAAGCAGTGGTTGAAATACAAAGTTCCTTGAACAGGTTTCTAAAATATGTTCTCGAATTTACACCACAAATGATTCTTATCACACGCCTTTGAACCCTAAAAACTTTTGCTCGGTTTGATGAGTTGCCCCAGAATATGGACCCATATGACTTAATAGAATGAAAGTAAGCAAAGTATGCCCACCCGGTTGGCCGTGCAGTCTAACACACGGCTTTCCGGGCGGGAAAGAGCGCTTGGTCCCCGGCACGAAACCGTCCGGCGCATTTGTGTCGAGGTCTGGTGAACCAACCAGTCTGTGGATGGTTTTTAGGCGGTTTTCCATCTGCCTCGGCGAATGCGGGCTGGTTCTCCTTATTCTGCCTCAGTTACACTATGTCGGCGATTGCTGCGCAAACAAGTTCTCCACGTACGCGTACACCACCATTACTCTACCACGCAAACATAGGGGTTACACTGGTCTGGTGTGAGACGTTCCTTGGGGGGTCCATCGGGGGCCGAACCGCACAATAACCCTGGGTTCGGTGTGGGGCGGCGGAGGGGTGAAGTGGACTGCCGTAGTCGTCGTGGGGTTGTGGACCATTGCGGCTGCGGCTGGGACAGAGCCTCTCCGTCGTTTCTAGGTCCCCGGTTAACATACAATAAATACAATACAAGCAAAGTATGCAAGTTTTTTTATATTTATATCTCCTACAAATGACATCATTCTCACGGCAAATACAGACTTGTTTAGGCGTTTAAGCAATTCTGTGGTATGCCCTTCCCAACAAAATTTATTATCAAGCTGTAATCCCAGAAATTTAACACTGTCAACCTCTTCGAACTGCATGTCTTCATATGTTATACTCATGTTGGAAAGAAACGTCTTACAGGTTCTGAACTGCATATACTGGGTCTTCTCAAAGTTTAATGACAAAGAATTAGCTTTAAAACACATATTAATGTCAGTGAAAATTTGATTAGCAGCTATTTCTAAATCTGTACTTGACTTGCTACTTATTGCAATGTTTGTATCATCTGCAAACAAAACAAACTTAACATCTGGCAATGTAACAGATGAGAGGTCATTAATGAACACAAGAAAAAGCAATGGACGCAAAATGGAACCTTGAGGAACACCACATGTAATGAATTCCTAGTCAGATGAAGACTGACTGCTTACTGCACAGGTATTTCTCAACGACACCCTTTGTTTCCTGTTAGATAGATGAGACTCAAACCATTTCGGAGCATTGCCGGTGACACCATAATACTCTAATTTACTTAGGAGAATGTAGTCTACTGGAACCTTTATGATGAGCGTGTCTGCCACCACATTCCCATGCAGTCCATCACCAGGCCACTGTGTCACATCCCAAGGCTCCACAGATCTGAATGTTGAACCAGCTGGATGAATGGAGACATACAGTGAGGCCCGTTTCAAACCCTGTTAGGTGTACATCCTGTGTTTCAAATGAGTACGTGCCATCTCTGCGTCCTTCATAGTGAATTTGTTTGCTCCTTATAAGTTATACCATATCACCTCTCGTAACTAACAACACTATATACGAACAAGGCTGATGCTCTTTGGTGGTCATTCTACCTATCACGGAGAATTGCAACCCTAAACATTTACATACTCACCAACAGTGAGTATGTGCACCAAGTGAATTTACATTGAGATCGGATCATGTCTTCTGGGTTGTTCATTTTTTTTGTCAGTCTGTCAACAATTAGATAATAAGTTTGCTTGTCCCACACTACAAAAATTGTCTTATTTGTCTGACAGGTGTCCCGTGTCCTGGTGGACGACGCGTACTCTTCAGTCTATGCCGCCTACGAGCACAGTCTGGCCGTGGTGGAGCTGGAGGTGCCGCTGGCCCTTACGGACTCTGTGCGGCCAATCTGCGTCGACAGCGGCGCCCAACCGCAGCACGGGGACATTTCATATGTATATACGCCACGCCGTGTCATTCTCAACTTCCACTGATTTCTACAGGGTGTCCAAGGAGGAACGGCTAGTATTTAAGGATCTTCATCATACACTGCAAGCCACCTAGGGTCGTGCAGCAGCGCATACTTCTGATACCATTAACTGATCCTCTCTACGTTGTTCCAACCGAGCGAGATGGCGCATTGGCTAGCACACTGGACTCGGGTTCGGGAGAACGACGTTTCAAACTCGCGTCCGGCCATCCAGATTTAGGTTTTCCGTGATTTCCCGAAATCGCTTCAGGCAAATGCCGGGATGGTTCCTTTGAAAGGGCACGGCCGATTTTCTTTCCTAATCGGAGCGTGTACTTCGTCTCTAATGACCTCGTTGTTCCACTCGGGAAAGATGCGTGGGAAGAATGAATGTCAGTAAGCATCTCTATTGGAACTTCCTGGCGGATTAAAACTGTGTGCCGGGCCGAGACTCGAACTCGGGATCTTTGCCTTTCGCGGGCAAGTGCTCTACCAACTGAGCTACCCAAGCACGACTCACGCCCCGTCCTCACAGCTTTAATTCCGCCAGTACCCCGTCTCTTACGTTCCAAACTTCGCAGAAGCTCTCCTGCATACCTTGCAGAACTAGCACTCGTGGAATAAAGGATATTGCGGAGACATGGCTTAGCCACAGCCTAGGGGATGTTTCCAGAATGAAATTTTCACTCTGCAGCGGAGTGTGCGCTGATATGAAACTTCCTGGCAAATTGTGTGTCGGGCCGAGACTCGAACTCGAGACCTTTGCCTTTCGCGGGCAAGTGCTCTACCAACTGAGTTCTGAAGGTATGCAGGAGAGCCTCTGCGAAGTTTGGAAGGTAAGAGAGGAGATACTGGCGGAATTAAAGCTGTGAGGACGGGGCGTGAGTCGCGCTTGGGTAGCTCAGTTGGTAGAACACTTGCCTGCGAAAGGCAAAGATCCCGAGTTCGAGTCTCGGCCCGGCACACAGTTTTAATCTGCCAGGAAGTTTCATATCAGCGCACACTCCGCTGCAGAGTGAAAATTTCCTTCTGGAAACATCAGTATTGGCTCTAACTTTTCGAATTTTCTCGTCATGGTCATTTCTCGAGATATGTGTGAGAGGAAATAATATGTAGTAACCCTCTCCATGGTGCACGACTCCTGTCTTGTAACGTCTGCTAATGGAGTTCGTTGACCATCTGTGGAACGCTCTCGCGCCGCCTAAACGATTCCATGACGAAACGGGTAGCTCTTCGTTCGATCTTCTCTATCTCTTGTATCGGTCCTATCTAGTAAGAATCAATATCGATGAACAGTACTCAAGAATCGTTCGAACAAGCGCCTTACAAACCACTTCCTTCATGGATGAATTATATTTCCTTAAGATTCTTCCTATGAATCTCAGTCCGACATCTGCTTCTCCTACTATCTGTTTTATGTGGTCATCCCACTTAGGGTCGCTCTGTACAGTTGAAACGTCCCCTTTGAACAATTATACAAGACTGTGCTTAAACTGACACACAATATTTTGTTAGCGCAACGCAATCTGACTTTCAAAATTCCCTACAAAAGAATGGCCCTGACTAACATTAAACTATACCATTCACAAATCACTTACCTCACAAAAATCTTCGCTGCTCAAGCTACTGCAATACAGCGAGCGCCACTACTGCCAGCTAAATAAAAGATTCAAACTATGGAAGGCACTAACTACTGATAGGGATAGTTAGCAAATGAAAGATATTAATAGAGAACAAACAATGTATTTACCTTGATATCATCATATATAAATATAGCAGTTCATGACAAATTTCAAAACTCCGCCATCTCTCTCCCCACATCCACCACTGCTGGCGGCTCACCTCCAACTGCGCAACGCTACGCGCTGTTCACAGCCAGCTGCCTAACACTACAATGGCGAGTATTACAACAATGCAAAGCAGCCACAGACTGCACACAGCACAGCCAGTGATTTTCATACCGAGGTGGCGTTACCAAAAAAAAAAAAACCTAAACAGTTACCATAAAAAAACCTAAACAGCCTACTTACATAGAGAAAACATAAACAGCCTACTTACACAGTTACTGCTACATATTTTACTGTACATATTGTTTCCTGCAGTTTATCATCAATGGTATTGCTGGACAGTAGTGGATTCTTTACCTATGTATGCGCAGTATGTTACACTTATTTACATTCAGGTTCAACTGCCAGAGCCTGTCGTTCATCAGTCCACTTCAGGTTATTCTGCGAATCGGTACCGTCTTCTGGCATTGCTACTTTCTTATTAGACACCACAAGCACCGTCTGCGAATAGATTTAAAGAGCTTCTGACGGTTTTTACTAGATTATTTTTATACATTGTAAACAGTAACGGTTCTATTACATTTCCTTGGTGACTCCGGAATTACATTTACATCTGTCGATTTTATTCCGTTAAGAGCGACGTGTTGACGTCGATCTGCAAGGAAGTCTTGAATCCTGTCGCAGAGCTAGTCTTGTACTCGGTAAGCTCGTATTTTTTCACTAAACGGCAATGCGGGACGAGGTCAAATGCCTACCCGAACTCAAGCAGCACGGCACCAACCTGAGCGCCGTTGCTGATGGAGGAGTTTGCGGAATACACGTCGATTTTTATAGCGGAAATTTTCATTCTCCAAAAACATCATAATTCTTAAGCATAAAAAATGTTACTTATTTCAAGAAAAAATTCACGTAAACGATATAGGCCTAATTATAGTGTGTATATGTCCTACGGCTGTTTTTTCAACAGTCGCTAAGTACCCTCATTGCTCCAGCGACTGTGAAAAAATATGTCAAGTACTAAACGTCTACTTTGATATTACGACTTGAACCACAGAATAACTCCTTCATTATTTTAAGTCTTATATCATGTTTTATTTCTAAATTCAAATCGATTTCTGCAGTGAAATACTGTTTTGTTTCAGATGGTCGCTCCAGATTCGAACAAAAATCTCACTCTGAAACTGCAGAGGTTAAAACACACCAGCCGAGAGAACTGCATCGGCGATTCGATATATGCACGGGTACCTGAACACAAATTCTGCGCTGACAGCTCAGATGGTGAGATACTTGTAGCTCCTGTGTGTTCAACACGATCCTCAAAGCTACTCCTTTCATCCTTTTCTTCCCCCCAAGATTCGTTTACTCACTTTTGACTCAATTAGTGAAGAAAGAAGACTTGTACACTAAGGTGACAAAAGACGTGGGATACCTCATAATATCGTGTCGGGCTTCCTTTTACCCGGCTTAGTGCAGCAGCTCGACGTGGCGTGGACTCAAGTCACTGGAAGTCCCCCGTTGAAATACTGAGCCATTCTGCCCCTATAGTCATCCATAATTGCAAAAGAGTTGCCGGTGCAGGGTTTTGTCCACGAACGGACATCTCGATTATGTCCAATGTCGGGCATATGGCTGACCAAATCATTCGCTCATGCTATCCAGAATGTTCTTTAAACTATGTGTGAAGATGGTATCTGTTCTTTCGGTCATGTATATCAACGCCTGTCGACAGCTTCGGGTCTTGATTTAATTATCATTTCATTCTAAGAGAGCTGCATGGTCACCGATGGTATCTGTTCTTTCGGACATGTCCGAAAGAACAGATACCATCTTCATATATAGTTAAGGCTAACCGGCCATTGACCTTCTCCTTCTGTGCTGGATGCGCACGCATTGCCCGAACTCTTACGGGACTTGGTAAGATTGTCTGTCGCGAGTAATGAGTGTAATGGACAGGGCCACTAAGAATGCAGTGTGTGAAAGTTGGGAATGTGGGTCTCACGGGTAGTGTGCAAGGGATAAATCCCTGCAGTCGCACTGTCCTCTGTGCCCTCGGTGGCTCAGATCGATGTATCAACGCCCGTCGACAGCTTAGGGTCTTGATTTAATTATAATTTCGTTCTTCAAACTAATTACGAACAGTTGTGGCCCGGTAATGTGGTGCATCGTCACCCATAAATATACCATCGTCATTTGGGAACTCGAAGTGTGTGAGTGGATGCAATGGTCTCCAAGTAGCAGAACATAATAATTTCCAGTTAATGATCGATTCAGTTGGACCAGCGGGCCGAGTGCTTTCCATGTGAACACAACCAACACTATTATGGAGCCACCACCAGCTAGCAGTGTCTTGTTGACAACTTGGACCCATGGTTTCGTGGGCTCTGCGCCACATTCGAATCCTACCATCAGATCTTACCAGTCGTGTAGCGTTCAAATGGTTCAAATGGCTCTAAGCACTATGGGACTTAGCATCTGAGGTCATCAGTCTCCTAGAATTAGAACTACTTAAACCTAACTGACCTAAGAACACCACACACATCCATGCCCGAGGCAGGGTTCGAACCTGCGACCGTAGCAGCAGCGCGGTTCCGGTCTGAAGCGCCTAGAACTGCTCGGCCACAGCGGCCGGCAGTCGTGTAGGGTCCAACCTACATGGTCACGAGCCCAGGAGAGGCGCTGCAGACCATGTCGTGCTGTTAGCAAAGGCAATCGCGTCGGTCGTTTGCGGCGTAGCCCACTGACACCAAATTTCGCCGCCCAGTCCTAATGGATACATTTGTCGTACGTCCCACATTGATTTCTACGGTTATTCACACAGTGTTGCTTGTCTGTTAGCACTGACGACTCTACACAAATGCTGCTGCTCCTGGCCGTTGAGCGAAGGCCGTCGGCCACTGCGTAGTCCGTGGTGAGATGTAAGACCTGAAATTTGGTATTCTCGGCACACGCTTGACACTGTGGGTCTCGGAATACTGAACTCCCTAACGATTGTCAAAACTGATTGGCCCATGCATTTAGCTATAACTACCATTCCGCGTTCAAAGTCTGTTAATTACCATCGTGCGACATAATCACGTCTGAAACCCTTTCATATGAATCACCTAAGTACAAATGACAGCTCTGCTAAGCAATGCCCAATTATACCTCGCGTACAAGATAGTACCTCCATCTGTATATGTGCATATCGCTGTCCCATGACCTTTTTTCTTACAGAAAATAGACCCACATGTCGACAGAGCAAGTTCTTCACTTTCATTACACGTGCTCAATATAGGCACCGTTCATGATGCAGCAGACGTCAATATCTGCGTGTAATTTATTAACACTGAGGACATGAGTTGTCTGGGAATGTGTGACAGACGCCCGTTTTGGGAATCTGTTAATTAAGTTACCTATCTGGAGGTACATACTATTTCCGTGCAACAATACAGCATTGATAATTTGTCTACATGTTCTAAGACGTCTAGTCCGTACTGTAACTACAGCATGCCGCTCATTATGAATCAAAAGAGAGATACGCAGTCCACTGATATGTGTTAATGTCTTTTGTAAGTCTTGTAGTTTTCCTGCAGCCGTCTTCTGAAACACAGGAGGCTCTGAAACGGGATACCTGAATGTTAAGCGCGCATGGCGCCTTGACAAGCTGTCTGTGCTTAGTTTGTTTGTTATTTCATTATGCCTCAGCTACTGGTAGCCTCTGCAAAAGGAGGAGCTGTTTTGTTTGTGTACTCAGCTTTGAAAAGCCTGCATTAGTCCCACTATTCCCTATAAATGTCTGTGTTGAGTGAAGTCCAACACTAGAGTTTTTGAAAATACAATCAGTTAGGTAAGAACTCACAGAGATGGGGGTTTGTATTACCAACCCAACTTAGTACATGAAAATCATAGAAACCAGAGAGTTTTTTGGTCAGTGAGAGGGCGAGAGTCAGGCCAACACACCACAGAAACGCGGTTGGTGTTCATCTGCTGCTAATGGTAACATCCCCCACCACTGGTCGCAGAGTGGGTGGTCTGATAAAACGGCACTTTATGCCATTCTGCTTTTTCCGCTGGAATCCTTAAGTACTGGCCACTTCTATTAGCGCTTCACTGGTGGTTGGACAAAGGCTTTGCCGCTACTTAAATTTTTAGATGATGATTAATTTCATTTATTTCAGCCGCGATTTTTAGGCAAGAGTTTCGTAATCCATTTATTTGCTTATTTCACATCGCATAATTTCGCGTGTTCTATGTGTGCTGGAAAAGATACATTTGGTTCTGACAGCAGGGCCACTTATAAAGTTCAAATAACCTTAACGTATTGGTTGATAGTGGGATTACATTATTGGGTATTGCTTATGTTGATTTGTGATACGTGATTTTCGAATATCTTGATGTGGTACTGTTTGGCCGTTAACTTCCCCATGGGCTTGAAAGTTAGTTGCTATAGTTAAATGATGATGATCAAACCGTACTTAATAAAGCATAGAGCCAAACTAACATGCATATGTGCAATTATTTTCTATACTTTTCCCATTTCTGAATTTACTGGAGAATGTGTAAGTTTTGTCAAGAACCCACATCGAGCTTCTGAAAATGCTCAAATTGCAGATCGTAAACATAGAAACCAACAAATACCTACATGTGAGTTGAATTTCTTTAAGTTCCCCCATTACTGAATTTAATGGAGATAGTGCAAATCTGGGTCTTTAGCCCACCAAGTGTCTTGAGTCCCACCATTTCAGATCCGTGCGCCCAGTCACTATTTAAGACGTATTATACTAAGTAATGATGATGTCCCATACTCCAGTAGTGTAGGGGACGATGCGGGTACCCGCACCGCCGTACTAGGCAAGATCCTAGTGGAGGTGGTATGCCATTGCCTTCCTCCGACCGTAATGGGGATGAATGATGATGATGAAGACGACACAACAACGCCCAGTCATCTCGAGGCAGGGAATCGAACCCGGGACCCCATGCACAGGAAGTGAGAACGCTACCACATGACCACGAGCTGCGGACATACTGAGTAAAATGACTGTTTATATTTATGCAGGAAAAAATCTTCCAATTTCTAATTGACGTATTTTTGTCCACTTTTTGCGCGTTTATTGTGGAGACACCTTCCGATGATGTGTATCCCTGATGCTCTTATTTGTTCTCTGGTGATTCAAATAAGAATAAATTGTGGAGTAAATGTAACCGGGATTCTGCGTGTGGTTTTAATGCTCTTCGATCTTCCTATTAAATAGCTTCCCATTTCCTGCAACCAGGGTGTGATAGTTTATGAGTCCTCAATTGTTTTTTCTAATTACTTTGCCCAAGTGCTTATGACGAGACCATTCACAAAAAGTTTGACTACAGAGTTTAAATGTCTATTGAACAACATACCTCTCAATACTGTAAATGTATGAAGTTGATATATAGAAACGTGCTTTTGTCATTAGTATATTGAATAAATTCATATTGTGATTATCTAACCTTTCTCTGTTCAAAATGTACCCCAAGTTGCAGCACCTTCGCTTCCTAATTCGGCCTCTCTGATGCCTCCAAAGTGTTTATATGCGCAGTATGTATTTGAGATTCTGAAACTGAGAAACAGCCAATAATTAAGGACCAGTTCAGTGAATTTAAGTCATGTATCATCCTTAACGTCCCCTTCCTCTTCCTCCACACGCATATTGTAGAATAAGTAACTTTCATGCGAGTTATCCGTCGTGTGTAATAATAGTAAAATAACTTTAACTGTTGAGCCTGTTCTCTAACTCGAACCTAATCAATTTGATGGGAGTGCAGGGTTATGAATGTGACGTAGACGGATGCAAATGCAATCCAAGACGATCCCACAGGTCTGGATAGTGTCTCCATAAATAACCGCTAACAAAGAGAGCATCTTAATGACAGCAAATATAGACACCACAAACAAAACATACCCCTTTTCACTATTTATCAATAATATATATGAAGCTGAACTCTTAGATTCCTCCCTATCCACATCCTCGGATATTGTGACATATTCGGAAAACAGCTGTCAAATATTTGTGACAAGAAAGAATATAGATATTGTTGCTGGCTACTTCACTGACACCAGTTTCATTTTTCGCCCTGCTTGTGTTTTCATAAGCAAATGAGAAGACTGTCTGAAACGTAGTAATTTTATTGCTAATAGAACCAACGCTGAGCCTCCACTTCCGATTTTTCATTCTTCCAGTTGTGCAGTGCATGTGCGGTATGGTACATCCACTCGAGACTGCCAGACTTTAGCGTCGTCTACAGGCACCGAGCCAAAAGTGCAGACAATTCAAATGTCTACAGCTGAGCAGCTGAGGCAGAAAGACAAGCATTGACACAGCTCTTTAATTTATACTTAGTGCTTGTGTCCTATTGTCTATACTGCAAAAGATCCATGACAGTAAGAGTGGACTTGTAGCAGCTATTTTCCACTTTGGGCACGACAAATTCGTAAGGCTACTTAATTTCATGTTTCTGTGGCAACATCTCAGTGTCGCCGCAGTTCTAGGCGATTATGGCTTTTACAGGTTCGGGAACGATTTGCACGGTTGAAAGCCGGCTACAGCACTACTAGTGGTCAAGCTTCTTTCATCGTAGGGAATATAAGTGAACCAAAGAGAAAGAGTATACATAGATAGAGTGTGGCAAGTCATTTAGCGGCCGTGTGGTGCCACGCTGTATTGTTATTCGCCATATTTTCGGAAGTAATTGTGTACGAGTGATTAAAATGAGAAAGTACCATCGGGAGCAACGGGATTTCAGCTGAAATCGGAAATCGGTCAGGTGACGTACACCTCCCGCTGTGTGGCACGATCCTTGTCGTG